>NC_080043.1:21986914-22286914 GCF_012489685.1 Lotus japonicus
ATGCACTATGGTCGGGATCTGGACTGGTAGTACACTTTGAACTAAACTAAAATGAAAACTCTTTGAAAACCTTCTAGGATTATTACTATTCAGACTTATGATCATCTCTGCAGCGGAGGCGTTGAAGCAGTAAGTCCCTGTGTGGCAGTAAGTCTATATTGGCCATACTACAGACATGTTATTAAGTTCTGAATATTTTTAATGTCCTTGTTTAGTTTCTTTTTGTGGTGGCTTAAGTCTGATCCAGATCTATACTGCTCAACTATTAAGAACAACGCAGAACCTAACTTATATTTCTAATTTATTTATCCGTTTCTATAGAACCAGGTGATGGTGATGATACTTACGGGCAAGGAAGATCTATCTTTCATGATGCTTCGCTCTTTCTCTTCTAAGCTTTCTTTCAGATCTTCCCAACCCTCTTCTTCTTCTATCGATCATCCTCATCAATCCAATCAATTATCCAAATCTGTCTTCAAAGAAGAAATTCATTTTGAAGATATCAATCAAGATCTTGACAACTGGGAAATTCCAAAAATTTCTCATGCTGAGATCTACAAACCAAACGGATCCTTTTTCAAACGATCAGATTTCATTATCAAACCGTTGAGCAAACCTACAAGCTCAGATCTGATGATGAAGAAATCCATCTGCTTTCCGAGAAAAGCATCAAAGAACATATCAGCAAGAACTTCAACTATCTTCATATAGGTAGTGTTCAAGTTGGTCTTAAACCCCTAACCAGGAAATCTCTTGACATCGCTGTACTCCTTTGTCTTAGGGATGTTAGACATAATCAATTCCATGACTCCCTCTTAGGAACGGTTGAAACCAGCCTGAGTAATGGACCAATCTTTTTCAATTGCTTCCCAGATCTAACTGTTAGTCTGGAAGATAAAAACATTCTTGATGTCCTCTTCCTAAATATCAAGCTTCACGGCCTTGATATGAAAGAAGATTCCATTCCAATCTCTTTGATCTACAGGGTTCAATACAAGGTAATGAACTCTATCAAATCTTATTTCTTGCGAACCAATTGTGAGAAATCTGGAGAAACTACCCTCTTCCTCACAGATTATGATAAGGCCAATGTTATTGTGCCCAAAACCATCCAATGGAGTGATATCACCCTTCCAGAAAAATGGTCTTTGGAAAAGGCTACTCCAGCCCAACCTGCTGAAACTCCTGAGTTTCGTGAAATCATCCAACACCAATCTGGCCAAGTAGATCTCATCTTTGATAGGAGAAATTCCTTCTCTATCCCTAGATCTATTAGGACGTCCTCAAATGATTTCCAATCCGCCATGTCTAGAAGATCTTTTTCTATGACTAGAAGGAACCAGCCTGAGTCTAATGCTCGACCTTCCCTCTCTCATGACGGATCTACTATCCATTTAGCTGGATATGTCAATACCACTCCTGTCAAGACTACCTATGACAAGGGTGATGAAGATCATCAATCCACCTTATCTCCAACGTATTCTTCTCTAGAAACCCCTGGAGAAACTTCTGATTTCATTGGAGCAATCACTACTGAATTCGTCATCGACAAAGGAAGTATCAAGGCAGATTTCTACTCTGACCGATGGACTCAGCAAAGAAAATGGTTCTTTGCAAAGTATCAGGGTGAAAAGAGAAAGAAGATCCAAGAAAAATTCTATGGGTTCCTTGAGAAAACCCAGCAAAACATCTTCTTTTTTGAATGGTTTCAAGATTATGCCAACAAGAATTGGAAATCTTACCCCTTCCAAATTGACATGGTTAAATGGCAGCATAAGGATGGAAAAGAAACCCTTTCTAACCTGCCACCTAAAACTCCTTTCCTTCTTAAAGGAGCTCAATCTACACCTGTCCTAGCTTCTCCCTTCAAGACTAGGAAAGAAGAAGGTGATGTCACTGGTAAAGACATCAAAGACCTCATGGAACAATCCAATTATACCAATAAGTATCTTCAAATTCTTGGAGAATCCCAAGTGCAGGATTCCTCTTCCAGGAAAGGAAAAGAAAAGGTCAAGATTGAACCTTCCTCTTCTAATCTTGATATCCCTAAAGGATGTCAACTTGAAAAACCTCTTTTCAAACCTTTTCAAATCAGTAGCCGTTCCAGACACTCGGCTCAAACTCTTCGAGCAAAAAAGGAATCTGACAATGAGCTCCTCCAAAAGGTGGTAGAGCAACTTCAGCTTCTCAAACAAGTTATTCCTGAGACTCCGGAACCTCCTGAGACTCCGGAACCTACTCCGGAAGCAGTTTCTAATCCCACTATTACTGCTCCTCCTCCTCCAAAAACTCGTACTTCTACTCGTAATACCTCTACTTCTTTAAATAATATTGAAGATGGTAAGGTTGAGTCTGATTCTGATATTCAATCTATGAAGTCTGACGTTCAATCTATCAAGAGTATTCCGGTCAATACTGTCATTCACAATTCTAAGAATCAGTGGAGAAAAGAAACCAAGCTCTACTATCCTAGAGCTACTGCTCCTGATCTTCTTTTAGAAGAATCTTCAAACTTCAAAAGCTTCAGTGCCAACAATGTCTATGAATGGAATATTGATGGTGAAAACGAGTATGGCATCACCAAAATCCTCCAAAATATGACTATGGTAGCCACTGCCTATGTTACCGCCAACAATTGTCCTGAATCTCTTATCGTTGAAGTCTTGGTTGCTGGTTTCTGTGGCCAGCTCAAAGGTTGGTGGGATAATTATCTCACTCAAGACGAGAAGGATCAGATCTTGACCGCTGTCAAGACTGATGAAGAAGGTAATCCTATCATGGAAGATGGCAAATTCATCTCTGATGCTGTCAACTCCTTAATCTTTACCATAGCCCAACATTTTGTTGGAGATCCTTCCCTCATCAAGGACAGATCTGGTGATCTTTTGTCCAATCTGAAGTGCAAATCTTTGGGTGATTTCAGATGGTATAAGGATACCTTCCTGACCAGGGTTTACACCCGTGAAGACAGCCAACAAGCCTTCTGGAAAGAGAAATTCCTGGCCGGTCTTCCTAAATCTTTTGGCGACAAAGTTCGTGAGAAACTTAGAAGCCAAAATCCGGGGGGAGAAATCCCATATCACACCCTTAGTTATGGACAGCTCATAGCTATCATTCAAAGAGTTGCTCTCAAAATCTGTCAGGATGACAAAATCCAACAGCAACTCACTAAGGAGAAGCCTCAGAATCGCAGGGATTTGGGTACTTTCTGCGAACAATTCGGAATTCAAGGTTGTCCCAAGAAACCTAAACCCAGAAAGCAAGATCCTCCTCCCAAACAACAATGGAGAAAGAGATCTAGCAGGAATGATCATAGGAAACCCAAGCCTAGATCAAAACCCCAATCTTCGCA
This sequence comes from Lotus japonicus, assembly GCF_012489685.1. NCBI lineage: Eukaryota > Viridiplantae > Streptophyta > Magnoliopsida > Fabales > Fabaceae > Lotus > Lotus japonicus. Next base: position 21,990,267 of record NC_080043.1, read on the forward strand.
AATTCCAAAGAACCCTCCTGAGACTAGACCCTCTCAAGGAAAAGATGTTACCTGCTACAACTGCGGCAAGCCGGGCCATATTAGCAGGTATTGCAGACTCAAAAGGAGAATCTCTGAGCTTCATCTTGAACCTGAGATCGAGGACAAGATCAACAATCTCCTCATTCAAACTTCTGATGAAGAAGAATCTAATCCTTCGGATTCTGAGGTCTCTGAAGACCTAAATCAAATTCAGAATGATGATTCTCAATCATCATCTTCCGTCAATACCTTGTCCATCAACACTTTGACCAATGAACAAGACCTTCTCTTCAGGGCCATTAATTCTATCCCTGATCCTGAGGAAAAGAAAATCTATTTGGAACGCCTCAGGTCTACTCTTGAAGATAGGCCTCCCAAAAGTCCTATAACCACCAATAAATTCAATCTTAGAGATACTTTCAAGCGTCTTGAGAAATCTACGGTCAAACCCGTCACTATTCAAGACCTTCAATCTGAAGTCAATTCCCTCAAGACTGAGGTTAAAAGTCTCAAACAAATCCAAAATAGTCAGCAGCTTATCTTAGAAAAACTGACTAGAAATTATGAGGAAGATGATTCTTCTGTACCTGATTCCAATCCTGCTCCTAACAACAATTGCGAAGACTTTCTGGAGAATATTAACCAGGTCACCATTCAGAAATTCTTCATCCATGTCAAAATCCTCATAGGAGATTTTATTCTCGAAATCCCTGCCCTCTTTGACACAGGGGCAGATTCCAGTTGTATCTCGGAGGGACTCATTCCCACCAGATATTTTGAGAAAACCACTGAGAAGCTCAGCGCTGCTGAAGGATCTAGACTAAAGATCAAGTATAAAATCCCCTCAGCTATCATAAAAAATGGTAGTCTTGAAATCGAAACTCCATTTCTGTTAGTCAGAAATTTGAGTCAAAAAATCATTATAGGGACCCCTTTCATTAAGAAGCTCTTCCCCTATAATACTGACGAAAACGGCATCACTGTTCAGCATCTTGGACAGCCTATCTTGTTCAAATTCTCTGAACCTCCCATAGATAAGACTTTGAACGTCATATCCTACAAGGAGAAGCAGATCAACTTCCTCAGGGAAGAAATCTCTTACAGAACCATTGAGGATCAATTGCAACAACCTTCTGTTAAATCAAGGATTGAGAATATTTTGGAAAATATTCAATCCAGCATCTGTTCTGATCTACCCAACGCTTTTTGGGAAAGAAGGAGCCATATGGTGGAACTTCCTTATGAAAAAGATTTTTCAGACAAACAGATTCCAACCAAGGCTAGGCCTATTCAAATGAATGAAGAACTTCTTCATTTCTGCCAAAAGGAAATCAATGATCTCCTTGAAAAGAAACTTATTCGCAGGAGTAAGAGCCCTTGGTCCTGTGCAGCCTTCTATGTCAACAAACAAGCTGAGATAGAACGGGGAACCCCTAGGCTGGTCATTAACTACAAACCTCTCAATCAAGCCCTTTGTTGGATTAGATATCCTATCCCCAACAAGAAAGATCTCTTAGCCAGACTGCATGATGCTAAGGTCTTTTCAAAATTCGACATGAAATCTGGATTCTGGCAAATCCAATTGCAAGAGAAGGATAGGTATAAAACTGCTTTTACTGTTCCTTTTGGGCAGTATGAGTGGAACGTTATGCCTTTTGGGCTAAAGAACGCCCCATCTGAATTCCAAAGGATTATGAACGAAATCTTCAATCCTTATTCCAAATTCACTATTGTCTACATTGACGATGTTCTAATCTTTTCCCAAACTTTAGATCAACATTTCAAACATCTCAATACGTTCATCTCTGTAATCAAAAGGAATGGCTTGGCTGTATCCAAGACAAAGGTCAGTTTGTTCCAAACCAAAATCAGATTTCTTGGTCACAACATCCACCAAGGAACCATCATTCCTATCAATAGAGCCATCGAGTTCACGGATAAATTCCCTGATCAAATCATTGACAAAACCCAACTACAAAGATTCCTGGGTTGTCTCAATTATGTTGCGGACTTCTGTCCTCAACTCAGTACCATAATCAAACCCCTTCATGATAGACTCAAGAAGGATCCTCCACCTTGGTCCGATATTCATACCAATGTGGTCAAACAAATCAAACTTCGTGTCAAGAATCTCCCTTGTCTTTATCTCCCTAATCCTCAAGCTTTCAAAATTATTGAAACTGATGCCTCTGATATTGGCTTTGGTGGTATTTTGAAACAAAAGGTTTTTGACAAGGAACAAATTATTGCTTTTACTTCAAAACATTGGAATCCTGCTCAACAGAATTATTCTACTGTCAAAAAAGAAGTTTTAGCAATCGTTTTATCTATTTCAAAATTTCAATCTGATTTGATTAATCAAAAATTCTTAGTCCGTGTAGACTGCAAATCTGCGAAAGAAATCTTACAAAAAGATGTCAAAAACTTAGCTTCAAAACATATCTTTGCCAGATGGCAAGCTATTTTAAGCGTTTTTGACTTCGATATTGAATATATAAAAGGATCTAACAATTCTCTCCCTGATTTCCTCACTCGTGAATATTTGCAGGGAAGATCATAAGATGTCCTCCAGAGGAGGATCCTCCTCCTCCCGAGGAAGAGGAAGAAACAAAGAAAAGAGCAAAGGTATTATAATCTCTGACTCTTTAATCTTATCTGGGCCCACTGCCCATCAATCTGGACCCACTGTCCAAAAATCTGAGCCCACTGCTCAAAACCAATCTTCACAACCAAAACAAACCAAAGCTGATTATGCTTTATCAATTCCAACTCTCCTTGCCTTCAAACAAGCAGGCCTGGATAATGTTCCTCAGGGACTCATCAATTTACCAAATAAATCTTGGGCCAGCATCGCTGATAAAGATGATGACCTAGATCTCCAATCCCTCCAATCTTTTATTGAAAGAACAAAAAGCTTAGCAACTCATGATGGAAAGAAACCAGTTGTTGTTGCCCAATCTAGCCCAGCTACCCAATCTAACCCAAAATCGGAATATTTGACCAAAACTATCTCCAAATTCCAAACCTTGATTGAACCAGAATGGTGGGACCATTCAGGAGGGAACCTCGCCAATAAAATTGGTACTAAACTTTTCCCTGGTTATCTTGATCCAATCCACCCAAACAAAACCCAGAGATTCTATGAGTTTATCTTGGTTGATACAAACAGTGTGGATATTAAGCATTTTAGGGATAAAAATGACAACTCCCTAATTACCCACTCCACACTCCAAATTCTCCGTGTCCTTCGTCCCACTGACTTTGGACCCAATCCAAACACCTACAGAAAATTTTCCCAGAATTTTGACCCTATAGGTTTTAATTATTGGGATTACATCAAAGCTTGGGAATTTACAATCCTTGGCCTGCAAAACCAAAATTTCAAGCATTCTTGGCTCATTTACTTCAAATGGACCAACAAATATTCCTTTCCAATTTGGTTCCATTCTTGGTGGAGCTTCTTTGGTCCAACTACTGAAATCTTTCCCCCTGAAGTTCTGGAGGGATACAATCTTTTCCTGAAACATTGGGACAAAGAGTTTAACAATTATCCTGATTGTTTAAACTTTTATACAATCTTTTCCCTTTCTTGGGTATTCTCTTGGAGGTACGGTCTTAAAGCCAAACCCCAACCAATTCTCAACAAACATGCCCTTATCAAGTGGTGGAAGGCTTTTGATGCTTCCAAAGCTCACAAGGATAAAGTAATTCAATGGTTCAAAAACAACCAGAAATATCTCAAGCATGCAAGTCCGCAAACCAGCCTCTTGCTAAATCAAAAGGCCCACATCACAGCGGCCCTTGCAGGAGCTTCAACAGAAGAAGACTTGTTAAGAAATCTTCAATCTGCTCTTCAATTATTGAAGGAACCAATTAAGCAAGCCTCATCTTCAAAGGCCCCTCAACACAAAGTCTCCGAGCCATCCTCTCTTGGGTCGTCAGATTTTGTCCAAACCACAGAATCAGATGATGATGACTTCTGCTAAGTTTGTCGTCTTGTAATCATTTTTATTCTGTAATAATTCAATTTTTGTACTGTAGCAAATAGTAAAATTGACTTTTTACTGTAGCAAATAGTGCCAGTCAAATAGTACCGTCTACCGGAACTATTCAACCGGAACTATTCAAACAGTGCCCAATCTTTTCTTTAAATAGGCTCATTCTGAACCTTGTTAAGCAGAGTTTTGGATAGAGCTGAGATAGAGAGTTTAGAGAGAGAAACACTGAGAGAATTCCTTCTGTAAGTTCTCCTTCAGTTTTCCTTTCTTTCAATCTTTTCTGTTTTTAAGTTTCAGTTTTTCAGTTTTTAAGTTTCAGTTTTGTAATCTATGTTTATGTAATATATATCTTGTTCAAGTTTTATTTTCCTGTTTATGGAAGGCTGAGCCTCCTGTTTTAATTCCTGTTTTTAATTTCTGCAAGTTTTATTTTTCTGTTTATGGAAGGCTGAGCCTCCTGCTTTAATTCCTGTATTTAATTTTCTGCAAAAAGCCCCTCCGTGGTGGCATCCTACTTCTCTTAATCCTCTTCTCATCCCCCTCCTTCTGCTTCCGACCCCCTCTTGGTATCAGAGCCTGATGGGGAAGTAGGAACATGCTAAATATGTTAGATATAAGTTATTTCTCTGTTGCCATAATCCCCAATACATTCACCACGATCCAGAAAGCTACAACATTGTCAATAGTCACCCTTAATATAGGCCAACACCTTGAAAACCTCAAAGTTCTGCAATCTGTACACACTAAACCTTCCTTAAATGAACATGCCATCAATCTAGGGGCGGACCCACCCAGAGGCCAGGTGTGGCATTGGCCACACCGGTTTTTATTTTTATTTTTTTTAAAAAATTATATGGTTAAAAAAAAGAAAAATTATTTGTTTTCTATCACCACCACTCACGCACGCACGCTTCTTCTCTGTTCTCGCACACAACACTCTGTTCTCTCACGCCTCCGCCTCTCTCTGTCGATTCACGGCCGCATGGCGGCGGCGCACGCCTCTGGATCTCTCGACTCTCGTTCGTGCCTCTCGCCCTCTCTACTCCTGCTCTCCAACGAACCAACAACGAAGCTCCTGCCTCAGACCCTCAGTGCGACAGTGCCTTTCCCTCTCAACTGATTGAAGCTCTCACTCTCAGTCACTCACTCAAAGTCAAAACTCAAAAGGTAATGCTCTCAGTCACTCGAAGCTCTCACTCTCAGTCACTCAAAGGGTTTGGGACTTTGGATTCTTGTTTTAGGGTTTGAGGAAATTGAAATTGATATGTGGAAACTGAAATTGATATGTGGAAAAGGGTTTTCTGAATTCTTGTTCTAGGGTTTGAGGAAATTGAAATTGATATGTGGAAACTGAAATTGATATGTGGAAAAGGGTTTTCTGAATTCTTATTCTAGGGTTTAAGGAAATTGAAATTGACATGTGGAAACTGAAATTGATATGTGGAAAAGAGTTTTCTGAATTCTTGTTGGACATCTAATGATAGTTGTAATGAAATAAAATAAGATGAGATGGAATGTAACATAATATAGCTATCATTCCATTATTGATTACATCTAATGCAAATTGTTGCTATGTTATTTTGGTTTTTGATGGTTTCATTATCTCTTTATAGGATGAAGAAATTTTTTGCTGTGCTTTCAAGAGACAAAACTACTTCTTCTTCGGTAAATCTAGACGCATCGGAAACTCCAAGTGAGGGTATTAAAATTGTTGATTATGAATTGTTGGAAACAGATCCAGGAATTAGGCCTCCAATTTCAAGCTATCATCCCGACATCCAAAATGAGGTAAGGAAAGCTTATTTAAAAATAGGTCGTCATCAACCTCCTGACAATTTTCTTTATCCTTGGACTTATCAAGGTAATAAAAGACGTAGATTTTACAAAAATTGGTTTGATTGGTATGATTGGATTGATTATAGTGAATCTAAGGACCTAGCATTTTGTTTGCCATGTTTCTTGTTTAAGAATGTCTCTAAATACGGGGGAGATCACTTTGTGACAGAGGGATTTGGTGATTGGAAGAATTCTCATAGATTGGGTAGTCATGCTTCTTCTTGTAATACTCATCGTGATTGTGTGCTTAAGAGTTACGATCTCATCAACCAAAAACAAAGTATTAAGGCTGCATTTGTTAATCAAACTAAACAAATGAGTTCTGAATATCGTGTTCGTGTAAACACATCTCTTATAGCTACTAAGTTTCTTTTGAGGTGTGGTATGCCATTTAGAGGGAGTGACGAGTCCTTTAACTCTTCATTTAAGGGGTCATTTCTTGAGTTGGTGGACACTCTAAAGGAAATTAATCCAGAGATAGCTAATGTAATAGATTGTGCTCCGGGAAATAACCTTATGACTGCCCCTAAGATTCAAAAGGATCTCGCTGCTGCTTGTGCATGTGAAATAACTAAACAAATTGTATGTGATATTGCGAATGATGTATTTTGTGTCTTGATTGATGAATCCGGTGATGTTGCTGGTAAAGAACAAATGGCTGTTGTTATTCGCTATGTTAATAGTGAAGGTTTGGTAAAAGAAAGGTTTCTTGGGATTGTTAGTGTTAAAGAAACAAGTGCTAAGTCGCTTAAGGAAGCACTTGAGAAGTTATTGTCTATTAATGGCTTGAGTTTATCTAGCATAAGGGGGCAAGGATATGATGGAGCTAGCAATATGCGAGGTAAATTTGGTGGTTTGAGAACTTTAATTCAAAATGAAAATTCATCCGCTTATTATGTGCAATGTTTTGCCCATCAACTTCAATTGGCACTTGTTGCATGTGCTAAGACTCACAAAGATGTTAGTGGATTTTTCGGGAAGGTCAATATGCTTGTTACTTTCATACGGTCTTCTAACGAGAGACAAGAATTGCTTCGGGACAAACAAGTATCTCAATTTGCTAAATTGGTTGAAGAGGGTGAGATAGAGACTGGTAGTGGATTAAATCAAGAATCGTCTATTGCTAGAGCAGGTGACACTCGTTGGGGTTCCCACTTTAGGACTCTCACTAGATTGATGACTTTATATGGTGCCATTATTGAGGTACTTGAAGAAGTCAGGAAAGATCCGTCATTTGAAAAACATGGTGAAACAGTGCTTTTGCTAGAAGTGCTTCAGTCCTTTGATTTTATTTTCATGTTATACATGATGGTTGAGATTTTAGGATTTACAAATGATTTAAGTGAAGCACTACAAAAGCGTGATCAAGATCTTTTGAATGCTTTATCACTTGTCCAAGCCACCAAAGAAGAATTGCAAGAAATGAGGAATGATGGATGGGAAGAACTTATATCTAAGGTTATGGAAATTTGCAATAAGCATGATATTGATGTGCCTGATTTGGATGCACCGTTTGTGCAAGGGAAGAAACCTAGACGACATGCTATCACTTCTATTGTTTCTAATTTGCATCATTATAAGCATGATTGTTTATTTAGTGTTTTAGATTTGCAGTTGCATGAGCTCAATGCTAGGTTTGATGAAGAGAATACTGAACTTTTACAATGTGTTTCATGTTTGAATCCCTCATCATCATTTGAAGATTTTGATGTGAAAAAATTACCGAGGATGGTTAAACTTTATCCAAATGATTTTGTTGATGTGCCGGAAGTGGTAGTGCGACATCAGCTTCAGAATTATGTTAGAAATGTTCGATGTGATCCAAAATTTGCAAAGTTAAAAGGACTTTCAGATCTTTGTGCAAAACTTGTGGAAACAAAAAGGTGCAACACATTTGATATAGTTTATAAGCTTCTGAAGTTGGCTTTAGTCTTGCCGGTAGCTACGGCAAGCGTGGAACGTGTGTTTTCAGCTATGAAGTTTGTGAAGAGTCAGTTATGTAACAAAATGAGTGATCAATGGTTAAATGATCGTCTTGTAACTTTTATAGAAAGAGATGTTCTTGGAACAATTGACAATGATGTTATTTTAACACATTTTCAAATAATGGATAATAGACGATTTTCATTGTAAACTCTTCTATTTCCATGACAAACTTTCTCTCATGGTTTTATCTATAATATTTCTCTTTTAGTCTATAATTGCTTTTATGTTTAGCCTCACTGATATTTAAAGTCTAGATCCGCCCCTGCTTCAATCTTCCATGCTTCCCTTGCACAACAAAGCAAACAATGCACAGAGCCAATATTGCACAAATCCCACACGCACAGAGCCACTTGGCCAAGCCCCAAACTTTCCTTGGACCTGTCAACACCTCCTCCGCCCTCTCTCAAAGGAAAAATTGAATCCTTGTAAGAGGACGTATCACTCGATCCAATATCTTTCAAGATCTTTTAATTATAATCTCTATTAATTAACTCGTAAGTGAGTTGTTTAAATTTCCTGTGAACACCTTTAATCTTCTCAAAAACCACTAGAAGAGGTTCTATAGTTTGTAAAGGGGTTGGAGAAATCTCAATGGCAATCTCTATATTAGGACCGCGCGCTATCAGAACTACCTTCAACCTTATTTTCCCTCAATGGACTCGCAGATTTCAACTGTTGATGTTGAAAAGTTAAAACGGGAGAAAATAAGTAGCTGAAGAAATGGAAAATCCTAAGGTAAACTATAAAGCTCTACTGGTTCTCGAAAATAGTAATAACTTCTCTAATAATTAAATTGTGCAAACTATAAATACACACTTCTTCAATCCATAGTTCATACCTTGTTATTTATTAAGGTGTTTTTGCCCAGACTAAAAAGTAAAAATTAAAGATGGAGAGGTGTTTACTAAAAAATTAAACATGCTATTAAAGATAATAGCTGGTGCTATTGCTCTTCTCCTTTATGGTGCGGCCTTTTTCTGGCTCTTCTTCTTCTTCAAATCATTTCACGGTGCTGAATAATACTTTTACTCTCATTTGAATCTTGATGGCACAAATGGGAATCATAAAAAAGGGATAATATGATAACTGTACAGATTGTACTTCAGAGCATTCAAAAGGAACTTGACAAACTGAGGGAAACAGAATAGGATCCATCATCAACACAATCTGTAGTGGAGCAAGGTGATTTTCTTGCTAACATATTAGGACTTTTGAAGTCAAATTTGAATGGAATGACAGAATTATAAGCAAATAAAAAGTTGTGAGAAACATAAATTTTAATTTTCAAATGAAAAAAAAGTCCAAAATATTAATAGAAGAGATACTTTAGTTTAATCTAGCGGCTGCTATTTATTCAATTAAAAGTCACGTTCCAAACCAAAGTTTCATTTCTCCAAGTTGGGATTCAAGGCAAATCTCTTTTCATTCATCTACAATTGTTTCGTCCTAATCACTGAATACACCAAAATTGTTTGCTTGTTTTTAGTCACTACCCCATTCCATTCCATTCCAAACAAGAACGAGTTTTTTCGTTCCATAGCATGACGTATACAATCTTTCAATACAAGCATATTTCATGGGTCTTTCTCAATGACAGTTCTTATTGCTTGTTAACTAACCTGCTTAAAAATACAGAAACCTTAACATGTTTGTATATCACCTAAATTCTTTACACAGGAGAATTTAACAATGCCTTATTCATCACCAAATAAGTTAACCTGTCCAGTTTTTTAGATCTTATGTTTAATATTGGGTTTCCTTCGTTTAATCCTAATATATGACCTATCGTACACTGCGCGATCCAATTTTGCTTACAACTACAATTGACAAACCTGTCAAACAAAGTGTATAAATGAAATATTATAATTTGGATGGACTTGGTAGCAATTTTTAATAAACCTTCACTCACCGGTTTTCTGTGTACAGTACCCATTTGCATCTCCTCCGTCCAATATTATATTGTTATATCATCCAATGAATCATTCATGTGGAGCATGCGTACACCACCTAAAAACACACCCTAATTTTATTGCTTGGATTTGAATATTAACTTTTTTCTTTAAACTCACTAGAACTACATATGGCGTAAGATTGATGCAACCTAGTGATAACTGATAAGTAATGATAATAAATCATTATTAGCCTCTTACAATAACAAATTTGATAGGTCAGAGCTGTCTTTTTGTGAGATATCCTTTCCTTCCCTCAAGTAGAAAAAAACATTAACTTTAATAGCATGGTTGAAAAATCATTCTAGTCCCATCTTCATACATAACCAACTTCATATTTTAGAAGCATTCCTATAGTAGCGTCTGAGAAATAGATTCGATTCTTAAACATGCATGTTGGGAAACAGAATCGATTTCTATTTTCTAATAACTTGACAGCCCCTCAAAATTATATATAATTCAACACCTTCCTTTTCTTATGTTCAAACTAGTATTAGCTAGGTAGTGTTGGATGTACCTAAAGTAAGACAAAATTCAATGTTGAATACGACGTGGGAAGCTATTGTCAATGGCAAGTTCCTACATTCATTGCTATGGCCGCGTGTTCCACTAGTGTTGTTTACTTGTTTTCATGGTCCCGGGTCCCCACTGTTCTTTTGTTTTTTTAGTGAAGTATCAACCCGTATAATATTGCATGGTAACTCCTGGTTAGGAAATTATAATCATGTCGATTCTAGTGCATGCTTGTTATCTTATGGTACAGATAACAAATCAAATATACATTTAATACTAACCTCTTTCATATCGACAGAATTCATATTCCACGAGTATCTGTAATGTGGCTCTGTGCATCAGTGCATGGGTTAACAACCCCTACCAACCAAATAGAATTATGCACACATTTTGTCATATTGATCAAGCGCCCCTAGATCATGATTATTAAAATCGGAGAATCACTGATCATTAGTTATACCAACAAACACAGCTAGTTTGCGTAGAAATAAGAGAAATGAAAAGATCGAATGAAACTAAAACTTAAAGTAACCCACACCCATTAAAGTTATAAAGAGAAAAATAAAGAAAATTAGGAAGCACTCCTTTGTCATTTAGGTATGGAAGATGAGGGAGCAAATCAATGGAACTCAAGTAAGTAATCAACCATTGAATTCTGCGACATTAGTTATAACTGTTTTTTAATTTCATTCACTAACATATTTAATAAAATCCAATGTATGATTCTTAACTAATATCTTCAACACCACAAGACACAAGTTTGCTTAAACAAATATTTCAAGTTCGAATTCTTTAAAATGCAACTTCATTAAATATTTAGTACTTGTAGAATTTTGTTGCTCGGGATTGTCCCGCTAGACTCTAATTGCAAGAGCAATAAAAAATAAAATAAAAAAGTAGTTTATATGACTTTAGAAAAAGTTGAAATTAAATAATAAAAAAATATCATCAAGACATTAGTTAGTGTCTTAGTGAGATCAAAATAATATTATCCACGTTAAAAAAATGCTCCTGTAATGCAATAATTGGTACAAGTAGTCTTAGGCACCTTAGTCCAAATTCACTCCTCGATTTCCGTGTTTTCTTTCTCTTTCCTTTCCTTTCCCTCCAACCAAACATACCATTAGTATTAATTCTCCTATAATGCAATAATTGGTACAAGTAGTCTAGTATTAATTCTCCTATAATGCAATAATTGGTACAAGTAGTCTAGTATTAATTCTTGGTAGTGATATATACCGGTGAAGTAGTTGGCCCGCTTTAATTCTTGTTCGCTCTACTAACAAAAGTACAAATTTACAAACTATCGAATAAATTTCGTTGACAAGCATATATGTCTGTAGAAGATGATTTGTTTTCATTTGTTGAAAAGTTTTTAGTAAAATTGAACGAGTAAACTTGTGAAGAATACAATTAATTTAGTATTTTCTGAGGGAAAATGCTGTGGGGCACGACCTTGGGGCTCGTGCACCACGCACGAAGCATTTTCTGGCGGTTCTAACCGCCAGAAACCGTAGCTTTTCTTTTTATTTTGACAGTTGTAATTTTGTGGCGGTTTTGAACCGCCAGAAATAGTAGGTTTGCTTTTTTTTTTGGCAGTTGTAATTTTGTGGCGGTTTAAAACCGCCACAAAATTACTCTCGTGCATTCTTCGTACGTGCCCTCTCGTACTATATAGCATTGCTCTTTTCTGAGACAAATGGGTTATTAATAGTGTCTAGTCTTGCACCGGTCCATGATGATTTATAGCCACAAAAATGAAATATTCCCTTAGATTGTCTTTGGATGAGGGATTGTAGAAATTCAAAGGATTTGAAATGCTAGAGAATTCAATTAATTCAATTGAATTCCCTTAAATTTCAAATTTTATTGTTTTGGATAAAATGGTGAAATTCCCTCAATTGTAAAATTCTTTGTTTGGGTAATATAATTGAATTTCCTTCATTTATTTTTTTTTTATCTTAATATAATCGACCGAAAACCCGAAAGCCGGCAAAAAACCCTAAAAATCAGTCCAACTCTCAAAAATCGACTGAAAACTTAAAAGTCGACACAAAACCCTAAAAAGTGGCCAAAAAATCGAAAGTCAGCCGAAAACTCAAAAACCGGCCGAAAACCCGAAAGTCGGCCGAAAACCCTATAAATTAGCCCGACTCTCAAAAATTCGACCGAAAACTTAAAAGTCGACACAAAACCCAAAAAAGTGGCCGAAAAATCGAAAGTCGGCCGAAAACCCGAAAGTCGGCTGAAAACCCTAAAAGCCGGCCCGACTCTCAAAAATCGTCCGAAAACTCAAAAGTCGACACAAAACCCTAAAAAGCGGCCCAAAACCTTAAATTGGCAAGAAAACCCTAAAAATAGGCCGAAAACGTGAAAGTCGGCTCGAACCTCAAAAATCAGCCCATAACCCTAAAAATCGACCCGACTCTCAAAAATCAGCCGAAAACTCAAAAGTCGGCAAAAAACCCTAAAAATCGGCCCGACACTCAAAAATTGACCGAAAACCCTAGGGCCGATTTTTTAGGGTTTTTGGCCGATTTTGAGTTTTCAACCGAATTTCGAGTTTTCGGCTGATTTTTGAGTTTTCGGTTGATTTTAGGGTTTTGGGTCGATTTTTGAGTTTCGAGGCCGACTTTCACGTTTTCGGCCGATTTTTAGGGTTTTGTGCTGACTTTCGAGTTTTAGGCCGATTTTTTAGAGTCGGGCCAATTTTTAGGGTTTTGGACAAACTTTCAGTTTTTCGGCAGATTTTTGAGTGTCTGGCCGATTATTGAGTTTATGGCTGACTTTCGAGTTTATGGCCGATTTTATGGTTTTAAGTCGAGATTAATTTTTTTGACTGAATTTAGATAGGGTTAAGGGAGAGATGAAGAATTTGAAATTCCTTCCTATTTTGAGGTGATTTCAATTACCCTAAATCCTATTGAGTTAAATACCTCATTTAATTACTAGTAATTTGAGAATTCCCCACATTAGATATCCAAACAGGGTATTTTAATTGAAGGAATTTGAAATACCCTCTAAAATTACATTCCTCTCAAATATTCCCCCATCCAAACATAACCTGCTGTGATATTTGTAACCGGCTAAATAAGTAATATTGTATTTATAATTAATTAATTTCAATTTATTTTTATTTTGACACTAATGCCTTGTTTGCTTGCTTCTCCTCAATCACGCTTTCGTCCCCCCTCTTCCTTCTCAGTTGTCACCTTCAATTTCTGCTCAGCCCACCAACATGGTCCCCTTCGCCGTCGAGCCGAACAATCACCCTACACCTCCCACTCCAGCAGATAATCCCACCCACCCACCCTATTCTGAGGTAAAAGACACACAACTAACAAATTACCTTAAACTATCTTCATGGTTTTCCCTTTCTTTCGTTTTTCTTCTTTTTCTTCTTCTTCTTCTTCTTCTTCACCATTATCCTTATGTTGTTGCGGATGATATACCTGTCAAGTATCACCATGTCACTGCCACTTCTTCTCCTTCCTCGACCACGTCTTCTCCTTTTTCGAACTCAATCATAACAAGTTTGATGCATCCTAGGTCTTGCACCCTACAAGAGTAGCAAAAATGGCTTGCTATAACAAGTAATAATTACCTATTAAAAAATCAAATTACCAAAATACCCTTCATTCTCTCCCCTCTTTTTGGGTCATTGGATCCTCCACGGTTGCTCCTTAACCACCGGCGGAACCACCAAGTCCTACCAGATCGCATTCCAAACCCCATATCAAGTCATCATCCTTCCAAACCAACCAAAAATCCTAGCCCCCAACCAAAACCACAAAACCACCATCTCTGGTCCAAATAAAAACCCAAGATTCAACACATGTACATAATGTCTGAGCTTGCTTACACTAGTTATATAAGGTTACAGTGTTGTCAAACCGCAAAACCAATTCACGCCCCAGTGATAGCTAGGCAGTCGCCAACCATCGAGTCATCCCCTCTATCGTCGCCAACCACCAATTTAGAGAGAGTCCACCACCACCAATTTCTTACCCTAACTTCTCCTCACACTGTTAGAAGCTTCTAGATCTTCACCCACCAAGCAGCACTTCCAGAGAGAGAGAGAGAGAGAGAGAGAGTAAACATCAGAAAGAAGAAAATATATATGTGAGAGGGATTGAGCATATCAAACACTCCAAATCTGAAGGCGGTAATGTTGCTGTTAAACCCGATTTAGATCAGACCTAGATATGGGTCTAGTGGAGGTGTTGTTGGTGTTAGATCAAGATTTGGTCATGTGGTACAACTCTATGTTTTGATGATAACAAGTATTTATTTGTGGATGAACAACTATGATACTCTAATGTTTGTCTTGAGTGTTTTGACAAACAGGTTCTGATTCTGACACCAGAAGATATATTCGTCAGAAGTTCAGAAGATCAGAGGATCTGAAGATCAGAGGATCTGAGGATCAGAGGATCTGAAGATCAGAGGATCTGAAGATCAGAGGATCAGAAGATCTGAGGATCAGAAGATCTGAAGACCAGAAGCTCTGAGGGACCAGAGGCTCTGAAGGTTCAGAAGCTCTGAAGGTCCAGAAGCAGAAGTTACGAAGGTCAGAGGATCCAAGCTTCCCTCTGACTCTGATCACCAAGCTTCACAAGTTCCAACACGAAGCATAACTCTGATCAGAAGTCAATGGTTAAAGGCAAATGTCTCTATCGAGAAGTACAAGAGCAGTGTACTATTCTGAAATGCCTACCTACCAAAGTTCAGCCACTGCAGGTTCTGGAAGTTCCAGAAATGCCCTCCAACGGTCATATTCTCTCAACAGAAATATCCTTTGCACCTTGGACTATAAAAGGCTGAAGAAAAGAAGAAAGCAAGAGCGAGAGAAAAAAAGAGCTGCAATACAAGAAAAGATTCAAGCCTCTACTTTCTTCATCTATTCTTATTTGGTTTACACTCAGCTTATTTAGAAGCAAACCTTTGTAAACACCAACCTCAAACAGTTGTTTGATTTTCCTTAAGGGACCGGGTAGGTCAGTATCCTTAAGAAGACTAAGAGAGTGAATCTTAGTGGTGATTCCTTTAGGAGATCAAGGTTGATCGGATCCTAGAGAAGACTAAGAGAGTGAATCTTAGTGATAGCTAAGTCAGTGTATTGTTAGTCACTTGTAGGTTTCAAGTGCAGTTGTAACAATTATCTGATTAGTGGATTGCCTTCATTCTAAGAAGGAAGAAATCACCTTAACGGGTGGACTGGATTAGCTTGAGGGATTTATCAAGTGAACCAGGATAAAATACTTGTGTGCTTTTCTCTTCTCTCTATCTTTATCCGCTGCACCATCTATCTTAGAGAAACCGAAAAGATTTACTTTAAATCTTAAGGGGAAAGTTTTTATATTGAAAACGCTATTCAACCCCCCCTTCTAGTCGTTTTTCACACCTTCAATTGGTATCAGAGCGCAAGTTCTGATTACCACACTTAACAGTGTTCAGTAGATCCGGGCCAGTGTGAAAAAACTCATGGATTCCACCACTACTACAAGCAAATATCAATGCAGTGCAAGACCACCTATCTTTGATGGTCAGAGATTTGATTTCTGGAAAGATAGAATCAAAAGCTTCTTTCTTGGCTTTGATCCTGATCTCTGGGATTTTGTTGTTGATGGCTACACCCCTCCTGTTGATGAACATGGTGTAAAGATCCCAAGGGTGAAGATGAGTGAAGATCAAAAGAAGGAATTCAGAGATCATCACAGATCAAGATCTATTCTGCAAAGTGCCATTTCATATGAAGAATATGAGAAAATTACTGATCGTGATTCCGCCAAGGGCATCTTTGAATCCTTGCAGATGTCTCATGAAGGAAACAAGAAAGTGAAAGAGACAAAGGCGTTGTCTCTAATCAAGCAGTATGAATCCTTCCAAATGGAACCTGACGAATCCATTGAGGATATGTTTTCCAGATTTCAGTTGCTCGTAGCTGGAATAAGACCCCTCAGCAACAGCTACACCACTGCGGATCATGTCATGAGGATCCTTAGAGGTCTTCCTGAAAGCTGGATGCCTTTGATAACTTCCTTGGAGCTAACTAGAGATGTTGAGCAGATGAGTTTGGAAGAACTCATAAGCATACTGAAGTGTCATGAATTAAAGCGTGCTGAACATCAAGATCACAAGAAGAAGTCTATTGCCTTGAAATCCAAATCTGAAAAGGCTAAGACTCTCCAAGCTGGAACAGAAGAATCCGAAGAAGCATCAGAAGATTCTGATGAAGATGAGCTGACTCTGATATCCAGAAAGTTCAACTGCATCTGGAAGCACAGGCAGAGCAAATACAAAGGTTCATCAAAGGACGAAAAGTCAAAGAAGCATTTCAAACCAAAGAAAAGTCTGATGGTGACTTTTGATGAATCAGAATCAGAGGATGTTGACTCTGATGGTAAAGTCCAAGGACTCGTGGCTATTGTCAAAGACAAAGGAACAGAGTCAAAGGAAGCTGTTGACTCTGACTCAGAATCAGAAGGAGATCCAGACTCTGACGATGAAAATGAGGTATTTGCTTCCTTCTCTACCTCTGAACTGAAACATGCTTTGTCTGAAATTATGGATAAATATAACTCTCTCTTGACTAAGCATAAAAGGTTGAAAAAGAATTTCTCTGCTGCCTCTGAAACTTCTGTTGAACATGAGAAAATTATTTCTGATTTGAAAAATGATAATCATGCTTTGATTAATTCTAACTCTGTGCTTAAGAATCAAATTGCTAAGTTAGAAGAAGTTATTGCCTGCGATGCCTCTGATAGTAAGCATGAATCTAAGTATGAAAAATCTTTTCAAAGATTCCTGGCTAAAAGCGTAGATAGAAGCTTAATGGCTTCAATGATCTATGGTGTAAGCAGAAATGGAATGCATGGCATTGGCTATTCTAAACCAATTAGAAATGAGCCCTCTGTGCCTAAAGCTAAATCTTTGTATGAATGCTTTGTTCCCTCTAGTACCATATTGCCTGACCCTGTACCTGCTGAAGCTGCTAAACCTCCTCTTATAAAAGGAACTTTCTCTATGTCAAAATATCATGCTAAAATTCCTTTATATTATCCTGTTGAAAGACCCAAAGTTGTCAGAACTTCTGGGCTAACTAACAAGAAAGGACCCAGAAAGTGGGTACCTAGGGATAAGATTATATATGTTGCAGATATCTTCATTAGGTCCATCGAAACTCCAACCGTGGAACCTGGACAGTGGATGCAAGCAACACATGACGGGAGAAAGGCATATGTCCCAAGATCCAAAACTTGAACCTGAAGGTGAAGTTGATCTTGGAGGCATCAGTAGAGCAAGATTTGGTCAAGGAATCATTGGTTTTTGATATGAACCCCTCTGTTGATATTCTGAACGCTATTCATGTTAGAATTAATGATAAGCTTGACTCTGACAAGTCAAAGCTAGCTGAAAAAGCTTGCAGAGATGAGCATGACCGTTTCAGAAAGAAACAAAGACTCAGAACTTGACGAACCAGAAGCAACAACATCAGAAGATGCTACTACAACTTCTGACTTGCGTCATCAGAAGAAGAGTAGGTTCCTAGCTTCTCATTCTGAAGTATCTGAAGATGAAATTTTGTCCAGAACGGAGATGTCACCAGAACCACACTTCTGCTCTCATCAGAAGATATGCTAATCAGAAGCCAAGTATCCCTTGGTATTACTTCTGAGGGGGAGTATTTCGTCTTTTACACTTACTATTTTTTTTCCACCTTCATTCTTTTTGCTTATGACAAAAAGGGGGAGAACTTATAGTATCTTGACAACTCAACTCCTACATCATTTAGCTCAGAATCTAGACTTTACTAACGTTGATATTAAGTATTAGATTCAGGGGGAGCTTAGCTCAGAATCAAGCACGAGACTTGGATTCAGAAGGAGCAAGATAAACTATACACATCAGGATAAGTTTTAACTCTGATACCTTATACTCTGAGTGTATTCAGTTTATTTGTTTAGAGTTGTTCATCAAAATACATGGTTTTGTCATCATCAAAAAGGGGGAGATTGTTAGATCAAGATTTGGTCATGTGGTACAACTCTATGTTTTGATGATAACAAGTATTTATTTGTGGATGAACAACTATGATACTCTAATGTTTGTCTTGAGTGTTTTGACAAACAGGTTCTGATTCTGACACCAGAAGATATATTCGTCAGAAGTTCAGAAGATCAGAGGATCTGAAGATCAGAGGATCTGAGGATCAGAGGATCTGAAGATCAGAGGATCTGAAGATCAGAGGATCAGAAGATCAGAGGATCAGAAGATCTGAGGATCAGAAGATCTGAAGACCAGAAGCTCTGAGGGACCAGAGGCTCTGAAGGTTCAGAAGCTCTGAAGGTCCAGAAGCAGAAGTTACGAAGGTCAGAGGATCCAAGCTTCCCTCTGACTCTGATCACCAAGCTTCACAAGTTCCAACACGAAGCATAACTCTGATCAGAAGTCAATGGTTAAAGGCAAATGTCTCTATCGAGAAGTACAAGAGCAGTGTACTATTCTGAAATGCCTACCTACCAAAGTTCAGCCACTGCAGGTTCTGGAAGTTCCAGAAATGCCCTCCAACGGTCATATTCTCTCAACAGAAATATCCTTTGCACCTTGGACTATAAAAGGCTGAAGAAAAGAAGAAAGCAAGAGCGAGAGAAAAAAAGAGCTGCAATACAAGAAAAGATTCAAGCCTCTACTTTCTTCATCTATTCTTATTTGGTTTACACTCAGCTTATTTAGAAGCAAACCTTTGTAAACACCAACCTCAAACAGTTGTTTGATTTTCCTTAAGGGACCGGGTAGGTCAGTATCCTTAAGAAGACTAAGAGAGTGAATCTTAGTGGTGATTCCTTTAGGAGATCAAGGTTGATCGGATCCTAGAGAAGACTAAGAGAGTGAATCTTAGTGATAGCTAAGTCAGTGTATTGTTAGTCACTTGTAGGTTTCAAGTGCAGTTGTAACAATTATCTGATTAGTGGATTGCCTTCATTCTAAGAAGGAAGAAATCACCTTAACGGGTGGACTGGATTAGCTTGAGGGATTTATCAAGTGAACCAGGATAAAATACTTGTGTGCTTTTCTCTTCTCTCTATCTTTATCCGCTGCACCATCTATCTTAGAGAAACCGAAAAGATTTACTTTAAATCTTAAGGGGAAAGTTTTTATATTGAAAACGCTATTCAACCCCCCCTTCTAGTCGTTTTTCACACCTTCAGTTGGTCCTCGAGGTTTCGGATCCTCGGGTCTGGTGGTGGTTTAGCCAAAGCCTTGAACAAAACCTCGCATGGCCGGCCTAGTGCAAACACATGCAACATTGTTGTCGAAGGTGCATATCTTGTCTTAAGCAAACTAAACGCCAAAATAAGCATTTTTCTCCTACTAGTATTTATTTATGAGCCTCGTGATTAAAAGATAAGGTGAACAATCAACACGATCACGTCACACCTCAAGATGTTAAGTGTTATAATTATAATATAAAAGTATTTAAGTATCATTTATCTAACAATTTAAGTCTTGGAGATAATTAGTTCATAACATAATATTAAAGTCACTCCTAGGAGCATGAATGAATGTTGAGAAGTTTTATATTAATAACTGACACGATATAGCTTCCTCATACCATTTAGCACATTTCGTGGCTAGCCGCTTCCGCAACACTATTGTAAGTGGTGTGGATACCTAATCTCAACCAAATTGAACAACAACAAAAAATCATTATCTCCTATTTATTTTGTGTGATTAAGGTCCAACAGCTACTGCTCTGCGTATGTGTTTGTGTGATACCCAACCCTTTAAGTATTATCTCTAACCTTGGTCCTAATAGCTGGCAATTCTGGGGTTCACATTATTGTATGAAGCCATTTTCTCCCATCAATAATTTCTTGCATGTACGCCATATCCCACTCTCACTTCCTCCCACCATTGATTCAGCATTTCAGCTGTTCCATTATCACCTACCACCACTGTTTGTAAATGCCATTCCACAACATAACACCATTAAAATAAACACACACTGACAAGAAACAGAGGAAGACGACGATGTCACCGACAACCTTTTCCTTTGTCAACACATTTTTTGACACTTGACACACACACCTCACACCTGGCTCTTCTTTTCTCCCTTCACAACACATAACATAATCTGAATATATCAACATACACATTTCACACGAAGCAATATCACTTGATTCCTTTCCTTCTCTCTATATCTAACTTCCACCACTTTTATTTCCTTCCATTATTACTATCATTGTTCTCTGTTCATGAAGCAACATCACTCACATTTCACACGCACGTGAACACACAGTCACTAGTAACAGATCAAGCAGAGCAAGGTTGTTGTTTTTTCTTGTTTGCCATTTTGGTTTAGAAAAAGGGTCTCCATTGCCTTCTGGGTTTTTCTCTGTTTTGGAATAAAGGAGCAATGAGAGCGACCCAGATTGTGTTGGTTCTGGTTTGCTTCCTCGGCATTTATGCTCCCATGTTGTTTTGTGCAAATGTGGAGTATGATCACAGAGCATTGGTCATTGATGGAAAACGCAGGGTCTTGATCTCTGGTTCTATTCACTACCCACGTAGTACTCCAGAGGTATGTGTGAGTGTGTGTGTTTGGGACTTTCTGCATTGTCTTTGATCTGAAACAGAATGGAATTGGTTGTTGCAGATGTGGCCAGACCTTATTCAGAAATCCAAAGATGGAGGACTTGATGTGATTGAGACCTATGTTTTCTGGAATTTACATGAACCAGTTCGAGGCCAGGTTTTGTTCTGTTTTCAACTTTTCATATTCTGATTTTCAGCATTGTATTGCATTGCATTTGTGAGCTGCTGATCAAATACTATATAGAGATCACATTTTTTGGTCTAGTTTTGAATGAAAATTGAAAGTCTTAGATTAACCTCAGAAGGACTATAATTGGTGATAACAAATGCAAATTTGGCAGTATGATTTTAAGGGGAGGAAGGATTTAGTGAAATTTGTGAAGGTTGTAGCTGAAGCGGGTCTATATGTGCATATTCGGATTGGTCCATACGTGTGTGCTGAATGGAACTATGGGTAAAATTTGGTCCTTTATGTGTTTTCTATATCTGGGGTGTTCATGTCTGATAGAGGGTTTTATTGACTTCTCAACAGTGGTTTCCCTCTTTGGCTGCACTTCATTCCGGGAATTAAGTTCAGAACTGACAATGAACCATTCAAGGTAACCCTCTTTCTTGGTGCTTCATGCTATTGTTGTCCTTGTAGAACCGGAGTTCACTCGACGTGAATGAAACTTTGTCCTCAGGCAGAAATGAAACGATTCACAGCTAAGATAGTGGATATAATCAAGCAAGAGAAACTATATGCATCACAGGGAGGACCTGTTATTTTATCTCAGGTTTTTTCTTCCCTTCAATTTATCAAATACATGGTCAATTCTTTAATTTTTAAAAGAAATGATTAACATCCAGATGTTGAGGTCTAATAGATGTAGTTTTTTCTATGTTTGTGAAAGCTTGTATTAATATGAGAATATGTGTGCTTTCTAATGCCAGATTGAAAATGAGTATGGAAATATTGATTCACATTATGGTTCTGCTGGCAAATCCTACATCAAGTGGGCAGCATCAATGGCTACATCTCTTGATACAGGAGTTCCCTGGGTCATGTGCCAGCAAGCAGATGCTCCTGATCCGATTGTTAGTTTTCTGATTTCTCCTTATAATCATAAAGTGTTTGTGGTTTATGTTTTACTAGATTGTCTGTCTTCCTGAAAAGGACAATCTTAGTGTTCTATCTACATTCAATTCATCATCTTAATTGATTGTTATTTTAACCATTCACAGATTAACACGTGCAATGGATTTTACTGTGATCAATTCACACCAAACTCTAACACAAAACCGAAAATGTGGACTGAGAATTGGAGTGGATGGTTAGAGTCCTTTTATATATAAATAATTTACTTATTTCAATGAAATATATCCCTCCAAGTGTAATTTGATCGATTATGTATCTCCTTTCTTGTTCTGCCTCTTTTTTTCCCATTTTGTTTCATTCTTTTGAATTCTTTGGAACGGTAGGTTTCTATCATTTGGTGGTGCTGTTCCTTACAGACCTGTGGAAGATCTTGCATTTGCTGTGGCACGCTTTTTCCAGCGCGGTGGAACGTTTCAAAATTACTACATGGTATTGCAACTTCACATGTGGTTTCAGTTCATTTTATAAGATACTTCAAGGGAAAAAAATCAGCCCTAACTAAATGAATTAAGCTGATACCTTGCTTGGTGAAACAGTACCATGGAGGGACTAACTTTGACCGAAGTACTGGTGGACCTTTCATTGCCACTAGTTATGATTATGACGCACCAATTGATGAGTATGGTGTGTGCTCTTTAAACGTTCATGTTGTATTTGTATTGTTCGTAAAAATGTAAAATTGTCAAGCTGAATGCAGTCTAGCTTCCATATGCATCTAAAAAGAGAACAGAAAGTACTGCATGTATAGTTTATTTCTAAATGCAGAAGAAAAATTATACTGGAGAATTTTGTTTTCTTCTGTTAAGTTATCTTTACTGCATTGCTGCAGGAATTATTAGACAGCCTAAATGGGGCCACCTGAAAGATGTGCACAAGGCCATAAAGCTCTGTGAAGAAGCGTTAATTGCCACCGACCCAACCATTACATCACTTGGTCCAAACCTAGAGGTATAAGCAGATTGTGTTGAAATATTTGGTCAAAAAAAGTATATTAATCCAAGTTTTAGGATTGTATTTCTGGATAAACCTATTCTGAGCATAAAACTCTCCTAGTTTATCAAATTTGTAAGTTTTTTCCCTGGAAATGCCCAGCATAGAGTGGAATTTCGCCATAATTACCAATTGGTACACTGGATCATTGTCGTTCATTTAACTGGTTATCTCCTCCTTCATAATGCTTTTTATTGATAATTGCAAATTTTTGCAGTTGATTCTTGTCTTTGTATCTGCATTACCACTTTTTACTTGGTTTATGAACAATCGGTCTCTCTGTAATGCATGTCTTATACTATTCAAACCCCAGGCTGCAGTTTACAAGACAGGATCTGTATGTTCTGCCTTTCTTGCCAATGTCGGCACCAAATCTGATGTAACGGTGAATTTCAGCGGCAATTCATATCACTTGCCTGCATGGTCTGTGAGCATCTTACCTGACTGCAAGAATGTAGTGCTTAATACAGCAAAGGTTAGCCTCTTCAACTTTCATTTTCAATTTTATTCAGGTTCACTAAACGATGGTTCCCTAGCATTAAATGTGATGTTAGTTGATTTTCCCCATCAAGATAGTCAAGATATTTTCCATGATTTTCTAGTCCTAGAAGCAAGTAGCGTTTAGTAAAAATATTTTGTATGGCAGATTAATTCTGCATCTGCGATTTCAAGCTTCACAACTGAATCTTCAAAAGATATTGGTTCTTCAGAAGCTTCCGGTTCAGGATGGAGTTGGATAAGTGAACCAGTGGGTATTTCAAAGACTGATTCAATCTCAAAAATTGGATTGCTGGAGCAAATAAATACGACTGCCGATAAAAGTGACTACTTGTGGTATTCATTAAGGTAGATAGGCCTCCAAGAAAGATATTTCCTGTGACCTATAATTCTCAGCTCCTTGATAACATTTTCTTGCTTTTTTTTTCTTCTGAAAGCATTGATCCTAAGGATGATGCTGGTGCTCAAACTGTTCTTCACATCGAATCACTTGGCCATGCCCTTCACACTTTCATCAATGGGCAGCTTGCAGGTAGATCAAAATTAATGCAATGAGAACAGATGACATGTCTGGATAATTTTGCATTTAGATTTGTTTTTACTAAGTATTCAGATTGCTTTCTATGTTCTATATATTTTGGATGACCCTTATTTATAATTTTCTTTAATGAAATTTGAGATTTATCCTTCATTGCTGGTCATAGAGAGTACCTTGGTATCATTTTAGGGCTTCATGCACATAAATAGTTTATCCCCCTCCCTCCTATCTTTACACATCTCTAAAGCTTTGGTGGGCAAACATTACAAGTTGTCAGAAGTGATCTATAAAAAAAGTTTTTTATGCTCTTCATCTTCCTACTAGGTCTGGCCATGGATTAGAAACCAGAAGACATAATTAAAGTTCATGGCTACAGAACAATACACATAACTTCAATTTTCACCAAATATATGGCATTCAAAAATGACATGGAACACGTCGCACTCGCCTGTTTTATCAGAAGAGGCCGAAATTGTGTTAACAAACGCTAGACTTATTAAATGTTTCTACTGAGGCTTAACATGATAATAATTATGAGCCTTTCTTGTCGTGCAATTTTTTTGGATCAATTAAAAAATATGAGAAAATAAAATCAAGGTTGTTTTGAAATCAAGTTAAGGATGTAAGATTAGTTTCTTATGGGTATTTGTTCCCAAAATGTTCAGAGTTCATTCTTTCAGTTAAGGTCTTAAGTTATTTGATAGTAACCATCTGCGATGTTATTGAAAACCTCACAGGGAGTCAAGCAGGCAATAGTGACAAAGCTAAGATCACTGTGGACATCCCCATCAAACTAGCGGCCGGAAAGAACACAATTGATCTCCTAAGTTTGACCGTGGGACTTCAGGTTCATATTTTCAGATTATAATCATATCATGTATATAAGAATTTACAAGAGAGGAAATAGTGATTTATATACTGCAATTATGCTTTGGCTCGTTAGTTTCAGTCCCATGTGATTTGGTTTGGGATCCAGTGTTTTCTCTTCCTACTACATCAGCTAATGTGATCCTTATATGCATCAGAACTATGGAGCTTTTTTTGAGACATCGGGAGCAGGGATCACTGGTCCAGTGATATTGAAAGGTTTGAAGAATGGCAAAACTCTTGATCTCTCCTCTAAGAAGTGGAATTATCAGGTCTGTCTTTTTGTTAAGGATTGAGAGAGGGTGTGTGTGTGTTAAGGTCACAATGAGCCTGCTAAATTTGCAAGATGATTCTTAATGTATTGCTTCTAAAATTGAACTCTTTGAAAGGTTTATGATTGAAGCTTTTGCTTAACTGGCTCTAACTACTAACAGTTCTACATGTCTTAACTCTTAATCCCTTGTGACGTGCCAAAGTGCTTGAAGTCTCTTTTCCCCTTTTATAGATTAGTTCAGTTTATATGCAAGAAAAAACCAAGTGCAATTATTTATTTTGAAAACATGATGCGATAGAACTGAAGCCAATTGAATGCCATTTGTACTTTTTGGTAATAGGCCCTTTATTTTCTTGATACAGGTTGGCCTCAAAGGTGAAGAATTAGGCCTTTCTGGTGGAAGTTCTGGACAGTGGAATTCACAATCTACCTTCCCTAAGAACCAACCATTGATTTGGTACAAGGTAATCTTACTTATCTGTAACCCTAAGAATTCGGAATAATACTTATCTCATGCTTACAGACACTTTATACTGCAATTATGGGAATGATACTATAGGAAAATTATTTTTTGCTACTATTACTAACTAATGTTGTACATTTTGCATTAGACGAACTTCGCCGCTCCATCCGGCAGTAATCCAGTTGCAATTGACTTCACGGGGATGGGAAAAGGCGAGGCTTGGGTGAACGGACAGAGCATTGGGCGGTACTGGCCAACATATGCCTCTCCAAATGCTGGTTGCACAGACTCGTGCAATTATAGAGGATCTTATAGTTCATCCAAATGTCGCAAGAATTGCGGAAAACCATCACAGACACTGTAAGTTGCACATTCTAAACAAGAAATAGTTAAAAAATGAAAATCATCTTGATCTAACTGAGACACTAAAATCAATCTTGCAGATACCATGTACCAAGATCTTGGTTGAAACCACATGGAAACACTCTTGTATTGTTTGAGGAAAGTGGGGGTGATCCAACTCAAATCTCTTTTGTCACAAAACAGATACAAAGTTTGTGTGCACATGTATCTGATTCTCATCCATCACCGGTAGACTTGTGGAACTCAGATACAGAATCAGGAACAAAAGTAGGGCCTGTAATGTTGCTCAAGTGCCCTCATCATAATCAGGTCATCTCTTCCATCAAGTTTGCGAGCTACGGAACACCGGCCGGGACCTGCGGAAACTTCTACCACGGACGCTGCAGCAGCAATAAGGCTCTGTCCATTGTGCAGAAGGTGTTATCTTGCTTCCTCTTCCCTTGTTACTCCGATTTTGATATGTTTCAGTTTGGTTTAGACTAAATTGATCTTTAACAGGCCTGCATTGGATCAAGTAGTTGTAGCGTTGGAGTATCCATTGACACATTTGGAGACCCTTGTACAGGGGTCACAAAGAGTTTAGCTGTTGAAGCTACTTGTGCATAGAGAGACATGTTACTTCAAAAGCACTAAAAGAGCACTCCATAGTTGTCATTAAGTCTTGGTTACGAAGATGCTTAGGGATGAGCCAAAGTAGAATTGTATTCTAGATGAATTTTTTTCAATTGAAAAAGTTAGTCTCACTTGAAATTAATGAATAAAAGTCTTAGGCTGATGCGACATACGTGATGAAGTTGCAAATAAGATTTTTTCTCAAACTTGCAAGACAAGTTGTTCTCATGTGTTAACTGTGTTTGGATATCTGTTGGTATTGATGTAAACAAATATTAATTCTCATTTAGAGACAAAAAAGTGATCGGAACTCTTTTCATGAATTGAGTTGAAAGTCCGTTCGCAATCACATAGTATCTAAATATTAGAAATTGGGAGGCCTATACTCAACCACAAAAGCTAGCTCAAGAGTTGAGGTTTGCACAACCCTTATAAACACTTGATTGACCTTATCTCTAGCCAATGTGGGACTTCTAACACACCCCCTCACGTCCAGGATTGAACAGACTGGAACGTGGGAACAACAACGGGTGGCCCAAATATGGGAGGTCTCCACACAACAAATGGATCTAGGATAGGCTCTGATACCATATTAGAAATTGGGAGGCCTATACTCAACCACAAAAGCTAGCTCAAGAGTTGAGGTTTGCACAACCCTTATAAACACTTGATTGGCCTTATCTCTAGCCAATGTGGGACTTCTAACACTAAACACGCACCAGAGAAAGTGGGACATTGAAAAGGTTGGAGTTTGGACTTTTGTAAGGGAAATTTTTACTGAATTGGAAGAGATGTTTGATGTATTATTTGAAATTTATCAAGTTTGATCAATATGAATCAACCAAACGCATGTCTAAGTTCAGGAGACTGAGATCTCAGTATGCGTCTGCCAAAAAAATTGTGAGCCTTTTGAGACAAGCTGAACCTTCCATTATTGAGGACTAAGCGCTAATTGTGGAATTTTAGAAGGGAAGAAAAACTTAAGCACATGTGACCAACTTAGGATTTACGAAAATGCACAATCATGGGAAACATTATGGTAGCGTAAGTCTGTATTTGTCTTGGATATGCTACAAAGCAGAAAGTATAATACAGCATGTCAGAAATTTGTACACAAAGGATGTGTCTTCTTTGTCTACTTGGTCAAATCTGAGAAGCTATAACTCTAATAAATTTAAAAATCTTGATTATGATATGTTCTCTCAAAACTCTGGGAATTTAGTGGCGAACACACAACTGGACTCCTAGTTATAGTGTTCGAGTGAAGATGTCTTGTCCCTTTTTGTTGAGTGACTTTATAAGCTTTAGGGCTGTCTCTCAGGCTCCTAGCTATTTTGGGGTTACATGGTGTAGTGCACTAGTTCATTAAAGGGCTAAATTATTGTCTTAATAGCCATAGAGGTTACGAACGACTATTTAAAATCAAGTATTTAATCATGAGTTATGTGCCTCGAAGTCCACTAACTAGGGTTGTTCTCTTGAGTGGGTTACCCTTGAGGAGCTTGGTAGACACATAGCTCTTCAAGCCCTTAACCCTTGAGGGAGCTCGATCAACACACTGCCCCTCAAGTCCTTAAATCTTGTGTTTATTGGGCTCTGAGGGTGATTCATTCTTTTAGGTCGGGCTACCGTTTTTTTGTTTCCTAAGGTATTTCCACAGTCGGCAGTCATGAGATTAATTATCCGAAGTTCTGAGATCACATTAGGTGGGTAGGTCTCTCCCAACAAATCATTATTCATACACACCGCACATGAATCGAACCATAGACTAGATGTTTAAAGAGCTTAACTATCTACCAGTTATGCTACACTTTATTAGTTGAATCGGGCAACCGTTGGGGGACTCTGTAGAAACATGATCAAAGCATAAATTTTACTAAATGATATGTTGTTTAAGGGTGTGAGAAAGATATATTCAAATATCCAAATTACACATGTTGGTAGTAGAGTCAAATAAATTTGTTCACATTGATTTGTAACAAACTTAACAAATACTTGAAACATCTGATGTATTATCAGATTAACTTGGATTTTTGTAACAACATTTTTTTAACAGAATTGCCCTAAGAACAAGAAACATCAATTTGGTTATCTTTGAGAAAAATGCATTTATAGTTTGATAATGAGGTAGTCCTTCTGTCTTGTGCTAGCAGAAGTTATATTTATGTATATTTATAGTTTGAAAACGAGTGATCCCAACGTGGCCAACCTGTTACCATTGCCAATTGAAATGTACAATTGTACTTTCCTTCTAAATTTGAGAATATATAGTCAAATATTTTATTTGCTAAAATGTCCTTCTAATATTCCCATTTTTCAAATTTTGCTCTATTTAAATTCACCCATTTTTCTTGTTCACAACCACCCTTCAAATTTTCCATCCTCTTTTCTCTGCTACCCTTCTTCTTCCCATTCCCAAATCCCAATTGATTTCTCCCACGTAGGGTTTCTCTGCATTCTTGTTCCTCCTTCCAACGATTTCTCCTCCTCGTTCACAATTTCAATTGCGATTTTGTTTTCGATTCGCTTCTGGGGGTAACTGCATCTTCATTCTCGATTGAAATTTGGAGTTAGGGTTTCGTTTTTCACTCCAATTGGTGCTTTAAGTTTCACGCTTTTGGAGCTGCAGATAAAGGGTCCTTCCATCTTGTCATTCTCCACCAAAAAATAAAGTAAATTGCTCAACTTTTTTTTCTCCGTATGATAGCTTCTGATGTTGATGTTTCTCTTTGATGGCTTCTGAAGATTATGGTTTTTATGATCAATTTTGTCTCTTTTTCAATTTTCCACAATATTCAATGTTAGTTAAATAATGGGTAGCTTGTCTTTTTATCTTTTGTATTTTTAATTTGGAAATTGAAAATTTTCCTTGTCCCTGTTCATGGAAAAAGGTCAACGAATTATTGGTGGTGAGTTGTGGGCTGAGCCTGCAACCGTTGTTAGAAACTGGAGCTATCGCGATGTTGGGAGTGAATCATAGTGGCTTGAGTTTCTCTAGCCATTTTCTCCACCTAGCTGAATGGCATCCATTAGAATAGCAATGTCAATCAGGGCTTGAAGCCCTTCCCTTCCTCTCATATCAGGTAATCATCTTCCCATTTAGGAGCTTGTACAATCTTATTTTGTGTTTAATCCTAACAATTCAGGTGATACATATTTGCTGAGATTTTTGCTGTGGAAACCATTTGCAGGGTCAGCGGAAAACTTAGTTATTAGGATAATTGATTTGGCCGTTTGAGGTGAATCAGATTGGTGCTGTGATGGAAGAGTATAGGAGTTTTTCATTTTCCAAAATGATGGGCTGCTTCAGTTGCTTCGGGTTCGACAAAAAACAAAGACGCCGACGGACTAGACGTGGCATCAACAGTTTTCTTCCCCATCCACTGATGGATGGAGAAACTGACGGTGATGAGGGCTCACACAGTGGTGATGTTACCAGTCACACCACCAGTGGAGATGAGAGTAGTGAGGCGCATAATATGCCCAATCGTTCTGAGGAAATTTTGAACTATAGAGCAGAAAATGGCATGGTCTGTAGGCGATATCCTGTTAAGGAGACCACCAAACTTGTTCGCTCCGAGGTAACTGTGGGAGTAAATTTTATATCCTGCATGTTGGTCTTGATGTTAAGTTGCTCAGATTTTAAGTTCAATGTGTCTAAACCTATCTGAATGGTTATTTCACTTATTTGTATTCAGGCAAAACTTCTTTATTGTATTGGATATATCTTTTCTGCCACAACCTTTTATTTAAATTTTGTCACCCTTTTCAGGATGAAGATGGGAACAGGATGGTAAATGAATATATTCGAGAGTACAAGATTGGCTCTGGTAGCTACGGCAAAGTGGTAAGTGTAGTGTTTGTGGAATTATGCTTTCCTGTTCTCAATTAACTTGCTTTGCTGAGCCCC
This sequence comes from Lotus japonicus, assembly GCF_012489685.1. NCBI lineage: Eukaryota > Viridiplantae > Streptophyta > Magnoliopsida > Fabales > Fabaceae > Lotus > Lotus japonicus. Next base: position 22,020,822 of record NC_080043.1, read on the forward strand.
TTCCCTTATATGCACTGCAGGTTCTTTATCGAAGCTCTATTGATGGAAAACATTATGCAATTAAGGTAAGTGCCCTTTTTGGTGTGAGCAGGCAGATAACTTGATGTAGGAGGGTTTTTTTTAACAGCTAAATAATATTAAAAAAAAAAAACTCAAAAGTTATTGTTCCTGAATCTGATAATAGGGGAGTGTGGCATACATGGATTGTTGGACTAGCTAATGTGACTGAGAAATTACCGACTCTATTTTAGTAGGAGACTAAAAAGTACATAAAAATAATTCAAAGGCTCACTGCAAAATGCATGTGTGCAATGTTATTATCAGGTCAGATAAGGGCACTGCTTGTCATTTATTGGGGTTAAATCTTTTGAACCACAGGCCTTTCATAAGTCTCACTTACTGAAGCTTCGAGTTGCACCATCTGAGACAGCCATGACTGATGTCCTACGTGAGGTATATTTCATTTTAGCATCATTTTTTGTGAACAATATGCTGTTATGGTAGGTTGCTCCATACCGTGATCAGGGTTATTGACTTATTCACGTTAATATCTTAGATCGTAATTCATGCTAGAAGTGTTATCAAGGGTGAATATATCAAATTTGGTCGGCGAACTGCTTATTACATAGTAACCATTTGATTATGTATCGAAAGAGTAGTATGAAAACATGGTATTTATGATTTTATTTGATCTATCAGGAGCCTGTTTTAGTGTCACCAACTTTTTTGTTTTCAGTTTTCACACAGAACTTTTAACATCTAGTGTTTCACATGGCAGTTTATATCCACTAGCAGTGTATGGAAACTATTACTTAATTTGCAGCTTCTTCATTTCAATTTCTGTTCTTATGGAATCTATATTTTTGCACAGTAACATGTTTATACTTCTGTTTTAGTGAATAAAATTCTTATTTTTCTTTTCGTAATTTTTTTAATTCTATGTTACATTTTTTTGCCAAAGATTTCACTTGTATTTTGTTTCTTGGTTTGTGCTTTCTATGATTTATTGTTCTCGTAACTAAATTATTTTAGATTTTCTTTACTTACATTGGTCCTATAGTTTAAAAGACATGTACTTTATTTTCAGGTGCTGATTATGAAAATGATAGAACATCCTAATATAGTCAATCTCATTGAGGTGATTGATGACCCAGAGTCAGATGACTTCTTAATGGGTACTCCTTACTAGTTTCTTCATGGTTTTGTTATTTAGTGATTGACGGCTTCTCCTGAATTTCTACATTTATATTTGAAACTGAAGTTTGAATAAGAATCTTTTTTAAGTTTTATTCTGAACTGCTATTTTTTATTGTACAGTACTAGAGTATGTGGAAGGCAAATGGATTTGTGAGGGAACAGGTCGTTCTTCTGCCTTAGGTGAAGAGTCTGCTAGGAAATATTTGCGTGATATAGTCCCGGGATTAATGTATCTTCATGCTCATGTATTATCTCTCAACTAATGTTGACTAAGTTCTCTCTCTCCCCTCCTCCCCCTCACACACGCACACTAACCACAGTCTTATTTATACCTTCCATCATATGCTTATAATTTTAATATTTCAAGTTATTTTAATTTTAATGTATTTATTTCACAATTTTATGAATTTTTATAGAAATAACAGAGCTAGACGCTGTTGCAATTTTATTAGCTAGATAACGTGTAGGTTGATGCACATTTTCCTTCAACCTCTTCAAATTAGTTGTTTGCCTTAATTTTATTTTTTCGTCTGAAGTTGTCTACACGTACAATTTTTGCATACCAATGGAAATACATGATATTAGATATACATACTTCAAAAACTTGTTAACCAACATATCTAGTTTTTATGCTTAGGCTCATTCATCTTATGCTTTGAAATAGCTTGACCATGTTACATTGGTAATTCTCTATTGGTTTGTTTGAATTGTAGAACATAGTTCATGGAGATATAAAACCTGATAATCTGTTGATCACCCGTCATGGCACAGTAAAGATAGGGGATTTCAGTGTCAGCCAAGCTTTTGAGGTAATGTAATTACTGGACTAATTGATGCTTGATAGATATGAAAGTTGATGACTTTACTCAGATTCTCTGATATTATTTTGCGAGACTTGAAATTTACAGCATGAGACCCACATTAACTTCTGTGTGAAATTGAAAGCTGATAAATGCACCTTTTGAATACTTTACTTGAAACTTAAAAATGATTAACGTGTCGATTACATACTGCCTGTTTGTTTAAGATACTCACACAAACTGCCATTGATAGGAAGATAAATTTTCCGTCTCATCTGTGTACATTTGGAGGCCAAATTTACATAGGTATTTATGTTTTTTCTGTTGGCATGGTTTGTATGTAAGACAAACAGGCCTAATATAGTTGATAACTTTGAAAGGGCGGCTCAAACCATTCTACCCAAAGGATCAGACAAGCTTTATATAGAACCCTCTTGTCTTGTTATTTTTTGCTTTGTTGTGCTAATATCGTGCTCTTCCAAAACATTAACATGAAATATTATCCATGTTACCCCTCCAAAGATCCATGGGCAGGGGAAATAAATTATTCTGGCAAGCCACCCTGACCAGCAAAATCTTGATTGTTCTCAGACCCCTCTCTTAAAAATAGATTCTGGCTCAGTAATTTCAACGCTTAATTTTCCTTCAATGCTAGATAGTTATAACAAAAGAATTTAACTAATCTGAGGGTAGGGATCTGGACCTAGGAAGTTGACTTATTAATCATAGATTATAGTTTGGCCTAACTAATGTTTTCTATGTAAAGCACATTCACACACTAATGTACAGTTCTTCCTGAGTTAGACGTTACATTGGTACTAATATATATCCTAGCAATAAATATGAAATCTATACTTTCTTCCATTTTGCAGGATGGTAATGATGAACTTCGCCGATCACCTGGCACTCCTGTTTTCACTGCACCAGAATGTTGTTTAGGTTAAATTTTTCTTTTCAAGCTTGAAAGACACTTTTTCTCTGTGGAATCTATGAAAGAGCATTTTTTCAGTGCAGTTTTGTTTGATATTATTTAGGCCTTACGTATAATGGCAAAGCTTCAGATACGTGGGCAGTGGGAGTTACTTTGTACTGTATGATATTGGGGGAATACCCGTTTCTCGGAGACACACTTCAAGATACATATGACAAAGTAAGAAGAAATACATTAACTTCTTACCCCCTTGTATGATTTCCTAGACTTCATGTTACATGTTCTCAGCTTACACTACATAAATCTGAGCATGGGTTTCTTCCTTATCCAGATAGTCAATAATCCTGCTATAATCCCTGATGACATTGACCCACAGTTAAAGAATTTAATGGAAGGATTGCTTTGCAAAGGTACTTGCCATTCATCTTTTCATGACATTTCTGTTAATTCCTATTAAAAGACTCATATCTCATCACTGTCAATTTACAATATTTGGCTATTCGTCTACCTACAAGCATCACTGTCAATTTACAATATTTGGCTATTCGTCTACCTACAAGCAAACTTCTTTAGCATCCTAATTTTATTTGGAGGGGGGGGGGGAGCTATAATCATCATCTTTTTTTTTTGGTCAAGGGCTATCATCATCTTATGTTTCTCAATTGAACTTTGTGTTCTGCAGACCCAAAACTAAGGATGACATTAGGCGATGTCGCGAACCACGCCTGGGTTATTGGAAATGATGGACCAATTGCTGAGTACTCATGTTGGTGCCAACGCCATAGCCTGGAGAGTTATGGATCTGATGAGAGCAATGTGCTTGTTTGATACATACTGACTAAATTATTTTAAGTTGGACATCTTTATGTGTAGAACAGTGAAATGGCCCATTCAAAATTTTCCCCTTTTGACCCCACGGAGGTATGTTATGGTTATTGAGGAAGTCTTGAAGGAGTCTTTGGAATTTAAGAAAATACGCCTCATCTTGCCAACGATTAATAGCCAAGTCATGTTTAATGTGCTTTTATATTTTTCTCACCTAAATTTGTTATGCTATATACTTGCACCCCTTCCTTCTATGGTAAAATGAGGGAGAGGGAAATTTAAAGCTTAATTTTTCACTCTCCACTAATGTTTCATTCATCTCACATTTCCACCTTCAGCTAGAGTGAGAGAGTGATAGATAACCATAGTTAGCTATTAGTTAGCTAGTGGATGTAGTTTTAGTTTGTTAGAGGGTGAGAGAGGACACGTTTTAATTAAGATATAGTTAGTGAAAAATATCATTTTTGGGGATCATTTGTAAAATGGGAATTAGGAAGAGGTGTTGAGGCTCTACAATAGCTCTGCAACCATTGTAGTTTCTATTCCTGAATAATATCAGTTTTCTTCTTCTTAGTTGGTACCTATCAATTGATATAAGAACCTTGAGAGAACCATACCATAAAAACTAGCCTTGGAGATAATAACTAGTTGGAGAGCCCAGAATCTAATACTTTCAATGTGGGATCCCTACCTTACAAGTTACAATTGGATCCTTACATCCCCAATCATGCTCTACAGCCCGAGCATTCACAGGCTGGCTATACATTAGCCCTTTGACTAGTCTTGGGCATACACGGCAATGTCGACATTACCATCTCGTCGCACGTTTACAATTGAGAGACATGGTGGAAGGCTATTATACCAAATTACAAATACCCACCAAGAAGAGGGAAATTGTTATTCAAGAGTAGAAACTACAATGGTTGCGGAGTATTTTGAGGGACTCAGCTCAACACCTCTTCCTAATTTCTAATTACAGATGATCCTCAATTATATTTTTCACTAACTATCACATATTTATAACATTTCCTCTCACCCTCTAACTAACTAAAACCACTTGCTAACTTCGATTATCACCAGAGAAATATAATGAGTGACGTAATAGGAAAAAAATATTATAGGGGGTAAGCAAAGGTGGGTGAGTGTATAAAAATTGTCTCTCTCTAATATGCTATACCTCAAAAGGGGGATGTGAGCGTGAGACAATTATTTTCCATATTTGTGTTGTGAAGTTACATTTCGTGTTTAGGTGCTCTCTTGTATACAGTTTTTCACGCTTAAAATGAGTTGCTCAAGCATGTTATGATTTATGTTCAATGTATTTATATATTACTCGTTTGGTACGTCGTATTAGGCATGATTGTATAAGCTTATCAATACATTATGGGTTTATCCATTGTTTGGTGATGACATTGTATTGTATAAGCTTATCCATCAAAGTCCTCTTATACGTTAAAATGACGTATTATTTAATCCATCATGTGAGTGATGGATAAAACATGATAATATTGTAACGTATAAGTCACCATCACCACCACCCTCCATTGCTACCAACTTACACCAACATTGGCACCACCACCGCCACTGGTGTTGTCGCCACCACCTGATCGCCGCCGCCGCCACCACCACCGCCTTACCGTCACCACTGGTGTTGCCGCCACCACCAACATAATCGCCGCCACCAGAACCCTATCGCCACCACCACAACCCTATCGCCACCACCACCATAATCGCCGCCATCACTCTATTGCCACCACCGACACCACAACCACCACCCTATCGCCACCACCACCACCATTGCCTCCTCCCTCCACCGTCGCCGACACCGCCTTACCACCACCACCACCACCACCACCACCACCTTATCATCGCCAACACCACAACCACCATCGCTGTCACCACCGCCACCATCGGTGTTGCCGCCACCACCACCACCACCACTGACACCGCAACCACCACCATATCGCCACCACCACCATAATCGTCGTCACCACTCTATTGCCACCACCGACACCATAACCACCACCCTATCGCCGCCACCACCACCATTGCCTCCACCCTCCACCGTAGTCGCCACCGCCTTACCACCACCACCCTATCATCGCCACCACCACAACCACCATTGCTGCCACCACCACCACCAACCTATCTCCACTGTCACCACCACCACCACCGCCACCAACCTACCACCATTGCCACCACCACCACCAACCTACCACCACTTCCATCACCACCGCCACCATCGTTATAATCACCTCCAAATTTGATTTTTATTATATATCATTATTCAATACTTCATTAAACATAAAATTGCATTAATTTAAACGATATGGTAAATTATACAGAGTATGGTCAAACGCTGGATAGTATAAGAAAGTTATTAGGGCTTATACTATCAGGCCTAATACTATCAGTTCTTATACTATCAGGCCTTATACTATACGTCGCATCAAACGGCCCTGAGTCTTATGTTATGATTCGTGTTCAATGAATTTACATCACTTGGTGTGTTATGTTAACCAAAACATTTCGTGATCCAACAGTTAACATAAGCTTTGATTATCAAATTAATAAAGCGGCTAAGGTCCTTATCATACAGTGTTGTATTCTTGCCTAACCTATGCGGACCCGATGTCTTTATCATGCCAACTGTATTCTTATTCTTTTTCCTTAATGCAGATAATAACGTGTCTCAAAACGCAGGTGTAGAATATATAAAATTATTCTATTCTACACAAACTGAAGTTTTCTTATATTCTATACTCCATTCTGTGATTGTCATTGATACAAATATTCTGTTAAACTAAACGATGTAATTGCCTACCTTTTCCCCGAGCTTTATAAGTATATTTGGTTTCATATTTATTAGTGTTAAAGTTTTATTTTATCTGAATTAATTTTTGGGTATTTTAATGTTTTTTAATTCATACTCCAAAATTAATTATGTTTTCAAGCTAAAAGTGTTTATTTTTATGTTGACTTTTCAATATTTTTCTATATAAAATATTTTTTCATAAATATTCAAACATAAATAACTTAATCTTTAACTTTCAAAAAAAAAAACTTAATCTTTAACTCAATTTTACTACTATAATTTTGTCGAAAATTATTTTCAGTCTTAAATATATTTTTATCATTGTATTATTTGAATTATTGGTTTTAGTCTTTCATCCCCCTTTTATTTGTTATTTGACTTAATCTCCTGTGCTTTTGAAATATAATATTTCAGTTCATGTGAGAACCAATGGTTGGATTCTTTCACGGTTTGCTTTATTTTTTTTATCTCATTTCCACCCTATCTTATTTTCTACGTTTTGCGTCTTTTCCTATTAAGTCCGAAAAAAAGGCAAACATGGTGCTATAAAACACCCGCTATGTACAACAACCAACAAGCACCCGCTGTGTGCGAGGTTTTGGAAGGGCCGGACTCACTTTGGGATTTAATGCAGGGAATCTTGCAAGAGGTTGATTTCAATGTTAGAAATATAATATATAATATACAATCATTCATGTATTATTTACTCAATAATTTAAGATTTAGAGATAACTGGTTCATGACATGGTATAAGAGCTTCTACGGACGATCAATTGATCTAGAATTCGATTTTTGTTGCCCTTATTATTCTAATGAAAAATTGAATTTTCAGCATAACGTATGTAGGCATGTGCATTGTTATGCTTCAAGCCTAAGTGAGTTATTGCGTGAGGGGACATGTTAATAATACAAAAATATATAAATCTATATGTCTTATACCTAACAACTTAAGCTTTTAGGATATTTGGTTCGTAACACATGATCAAATACGTGACAACAAAATCATATGACATTAATTTTACCGTTGCCCCTGGCCTCGCTTCCAAAATATTTTCATGACATGCAATGAAAAAAACTACTAGTATTTAGATTTTTTTAATACATTTCAGTCTTCTAAATAGCTTTTTCTTGCGTGTTGGTTGTTCTCTAAGAGTAAACTATAACCTTTTCAAAAATATATGAACTTAAGGAAAAAAAATGTTTAAAATCAAATAATTTTCAGTAGTACATTGAAAAGAAAGATATCTTAAGCCTTTATTTGTAGTTAATTCAAATAATGTTGATTCAAACCTTCATTTCATTTGCTCAGTCAGCTTCTTACCGCTTATTGTGCTGACTGGAATGAGAGATTAGTCTCATGACTATCGATTGTGAAATACATTAAATAATCTGGAATAAAAAAATGCTTACGGTCCATACAGTTCAAGATCTAATCACTTCCATTAAACTTTAATTAAATGCATATGCACATGAAACAAGCTTTTCTATTTAAAAACTTGAGTCAGGTAAAGCAGAACACAATTGTACTTAATGCACATTGCCCAGATTACACTTAAGTTCCAACTCAAAAAGCTATTTGCAACTTACACAAACAGAATCTCACACCAAAAAAAGCTATTGCAACTAATATTATAATGGTGGAAAAAAAATTCTTGTTGTCGTATACGCGTCGTACTCTGCATTGAAAAAATCTTGTTAACCACGGAACGCGACAAAAGTAGAGGCATTTTTCTGGCGGTGTTATCGTCATCATGCTGCTAAAGCATATATATATATATATATATATATATATATATATATATATGTGTGTATAGTTTTTTATATTTGTGATTGATTTTCCCATTTGACTTAAAAATTCAATCTGTTGATCAAGTATAACTAACAAGTTCAATTCTCCACGTCTCTCTTACAAACGTGCGTTTTGGGTACAAGGAAAAGGTTCTTTCGGCTAAATATTACAAGCTGCTTTTTCTTCTCTCCCTATTTGGAGTTTCACACGGCAACAACACTGTCAACAATGTACATAAATTGCTGTTATTGTTAGACTTTACTCTCTAGAAAAGTAGTCTTGATATATAATCCTGGTTTACTGCGACATACTACTTCTGACCTACGTGTTTTAAGGGTCCGTTTGGTGCGACGTATAGTATAAGGCCTGATAGTATAATGCCTGATAGTATTAGGCCTGATAGTATAAGCCCTGATAACTTTCTTATACTATCCAGCGTTTGGACATACACTGTATAATTTACCATATCGTTTAAATTAATGCAATTTTATGTTTAATGAAGTATTGAATAATGATATAAAATAAAAATCAAATATTGAGGTGATTATAACGGTGGTGGCGGTGGTGATGAAAGTAGTGGTAGGTTGGTGGTGGTGGTGGCAATGGTGGTAGGTTGGTATTGGTGGCGGTGGTGGTGACAGTGGAGATAGGTTGGTGGTGGTGGTGGCAGCGATGGTGGTTGTGGTGGTGGTGATGATAGGGTGGTGGTGGTGGTGGTAAGGCGGTGGCGGCTACAGTGGAGGGTGGAGGCAATGGTGGTGGTGGTGGTGGTGGTGGTGGCGATAGGGTGGTGGTTGTGGTGTCGGTGGTCGCGGCGATTATGGTGGTGGTGGCGATAGGGTTGTGGTGGCGGCGATTATGGTGGTGGTGGCGGTAGGGCGGCGGTGGTGGTGGTGGTGGCAACACCAGTGGTGACGGTAGGGCGGTGGTGGCGGCGGCGGCGGTGTTCGGATGGTGGTGGTGGTGGTGGTGGTGGTGGTGCCAATGGTGGTGTAAGTTGGCAGCAATAGAGGGTGGTGGTGATGGTGACTTATACGTCACAACCTTATCATGCCTTATCCATCACTCACATGATGGATTAAATAATACGTCATTTTAACGTATAAGGGGATTTTGATGGATAAACTTATACAATACAATGTCATCACCAAACAATGGATAAACTCATAATGTATTGTATAAGCTTATACTATCATGCCTAATACGGCGTGCCTAACGAGCCCTAAGAGATAAATCAATTTTATGGCAGTGTAGACAAGATTTGTAAACCACCATCAGAAAACTTCAATAAAAAGAAAATGTTTAGCGGGTTTTAAAATTCCCGCAAATTAAATACAATTCTCTCGCGAAATATAACTCAGTTGGTAGAGCTCCGCTCTTGTAATCGGATCATTGCGAGTACGCCAAACTGCTAGAAAACTGTTTTTTTATTTTTTTAGATACTTTGTAAATTGTACTGGTAAAAAAACGCTGCAATTTGCGTGTACTGATTGATCCTCATGTACAAAAATCATTATTGCTAAAAAAAAATGTTTAACTTGTATAAATAAATCTTTATCTTTAGTGGTTCTTTTCTTGATTTTAGATATAAAAAAAGTGTAAGGAATAAAAGAAGTGATAGGAACAACTTATATGCTGATGTTGCAAAAGGGTGAGAGTATAGCGGCAAAAAAAAAAGGAATCACCTCAATTAGTGACAGACTGAGGGGTATGTGTCAGTCATAAAATAATGATCCAAAATTTAATAACATTAAAACAAATACTTTTTTATAATGATCTAAATAATATTTTTTCTATGTACCAAAAAAAAATATTTTTTCTTGGATTTATAAATCTATTAGTAACTATTTTTAATTTTTTTGGTAGACTAATTTTAGTTTAATGATAAAGTTGATAAGTTTTAATATTTTTTTTAAAAGTGTTAAATATATTTTTAGTTATGTAAAATATAGTAAAATTGGTTTTAGTTCCTACAAATTTTATGCATAAATTTTGTGCCTCTCCAATATAAAAATATTGATATTCAGTCATTATCATCGACACATCTATGTTAAATGATGATGTCACTAACAAAAATTCAAGTCAGTAATGTCAAGCGTACTTGCAAGCTAATTTAGATTTGGGTGTTCTTTGCATGGAGGTTTCATTACTAGTGAGTAGTTACATATAGATCTGGGTTAGTTTTCTTATAAATCGTGCTTATCATGTACATATTCTCTCTTATTTTCATATTGTACATCACTCATCATATATTTCTATCGTGAAAACTTAGGTTCGTCCACCTTTATCTTTTTGTTCTAGTCCCTATTTAAATTAAATTATCTTTTTCTAGAAATGCAGTGGTTCATGAGCAAGTGAGGCGATCCCTACAAATAAGTTTGAATTGGACAATGAGCGAAGTAGCACAAAAATCAATTCTATTTGATTTACTGAAAAATGGTATCAAAATTTCATCGCGACAATAGCACATTCATATCCTAATCTGTAGATTGCTATATCTAAATTAAGCATCCGAAATGGATCCACCTCCTTAATAGGGAAAACCCTTTCCAAAGATCAGATCGATCCACCGGATAAGAAACTCAATTCTACATTGTTGTTGAGTCGTCGAACAAATAATGATAGTGATTCTATGCTTTCGGGTTAGGCATTGGACATTTTTTCTCTCTTTTAGTCCTATCTCATACCAGGTGTGTGTATTTGGGTGGTGAACCAAACTTTTTCCTTTTTGTTTAGTTGTGTTTTTCTGTTATTTGATTTCTCATTATAAAAAAATAATGTGAAGATTAAAATTGATGATTTTAAAAATAATTTACCCACCCCACTTCTGTGTTTGAGATAAGATCAAAAGACCATCGTCAAGTCTAATCATATAATACAATGTCTATAGCATACTGTTAAAAATTGATTGCTGTAATCTGATAATTTACCTAACAATATTGGCTGACATTAAACGCAGCCCTACCAATTAAACGTGTAACTCTGACCGCTGACCAGCTTGATTTCATCAATTACACATGTTTTGAAAATTGAATCAAACCCACTAATTAACAACTTTCGACCATTGACTCGTTCAAGTTTTGAACTTAATCACACGGCTTAACCAGGTCAAATTTATACAAAATCAGTCAAAATCTGCAGAATTAGTTGAAAAAAACATCTTTCGGTTCAATTAGTGAAGATTGTTTAACCGTATATAACGTAGGTTTTTTTTTCGTTACATTATAACGAAGGTTTCAACTTTCAACACATTTTTTTTAGGTTTCAAGTTTCAACACTTCTTTTTTTGAAATTAGGTTTCAACACATTAAACTTTATAAATTATCTTGTACTCCAATTATCAAACCATTGTTCACAACAAAAAGAAATGAATGTCAAAACTAGATCAAATTAATTTTTTTTCATATTATAAAAAAAATAAAATGATAAATAGCATACCCATATCTTAGGAATAAAATAAAAAATTTAAAATAATTCAAACACTGCAAAAAAACTCATTATAATAAAAATGGTTGTTGGACTTCCCATTTGGATGCTGACATTCCAAATAAAAAAATAGATATGAAAGAGATGTAATAAATGTCAATAATAGTTTAAATTGTTATAAATTCTGAGACATATGAGTTGGGGGGAAGGTCTAGAGATCAATCTCTAGAGGAAGAAATTTATATTTTCGATATAAAAAAAAGAAAATATTAAATGAAAAGTTAATACATTTAACGTCAAAATATAAAATGAAAAAATCATTCTATATTTTTTTGAAATTGTCAAAATTTATTCTATATTGAAAGTGTAAAAATTTTGTTTACAAAAAAGTGTGAATTTTTTTAATTCTTTCTTCAATTAGTATATACTATCTAGAAATATTTTTAAGAAAGTAGAGTAATCAAGAGAATATAACATTAGGACTACATATAAAATAATTTTATATTATTATTTCTAACCGCTCCTAACATGAGTTATTTTAAGCTTGAAACATGAATATTTTTTTTGTTTTGACTAAGGTATCCCCACAACCGACAACCGTGAGACTAATCATTCGCGCCCACGGTCAGCGCACTAAGCGGTAGGGGGCTGGTTAATAACTTTTCTCTATTCACAAGAGTTGAGATTCGAAGCTTGAAACATGAATATTGTACAATATGCTGAAATTCAATATTTCTTTATGAAAAGAATTGAGGACGACAATGATCGAACTCTTGAATCACAAAGAATCTAATACCATATTAAACAATTAATTATCTCAAAAATTTAAGCTAGCGGACAAAAAACACATGAGTGATTATTATTTTTTTTTTGAAACAACGTTATTATTTTTAATTCCGAACAAAATAAATTGTTTATTTTTTAGTATGATGTTTAAAAATCATAATTTCATTTCCATTGTATAATCTTCTAAACTACAGGACAAAAGCAGGAAAAACAATACTCCAAATAAAGTAAGGTACCAAAATGAGATTACACCAAAAAATCAAGGGCATAACTGCAAAACAAGAACAATTCTATGTTATAAGTTGTCTCTGTAACTCACAAAGTACCTCCACAGTCATTTGCAGTCCAAATTTGCAAGCTATCTCTTTTCTATCTATCTTTCTAAAGTCTACGTTGTTTTGCGTTTCCAGCAACATGCTTCACCGCCTCCCACATCCATTTCTGAGATCTACCCCTTCTCTTCACTTCCAGGTACCCATCATTCACATTCATATTCCCAATCTTCTCTAGAATCTTTCAGGAAAAAAATGATTGTTTTTTTGTTTGTTTTGGATCCGAATCCGCTAGTAACTGGTTATTGAATTGGATCGGAGAATACCCTTTTGCTCAGATTTGATTTTTTTGGAGAAAAGTTGATTAATTTATTTGTTGTTGTGGTGAATTTGCAGATTGTTCTTCTGGGTCCTTGAAACTGGAAATTTGCAGGGAGAGTTTCAATTTTGAATCTTGCTGCTGGTGATTCATTTGGTATTGAACCCTTGATTTTCTCTCTGTTTCTGTTTTAATTGGAGGTTGTGATTTTCATGTTTATGTGCAAGTTGGGTGAAGTGATTTTTTTTAGCATAAGGCAATAACAGATTCCTAATTAATTGAATAGAGATTGGTGACATACAGATACTGGAATGAATAAATTTTTATTGGTATACTATAGATAGGAGATACATGAAGGAATGAATTAATGGAATAATAGTGGTCTTTGCTTCTGCTTTTCAAGGTTGATTTTCCATCTGCTTGTTGTTGGGTGGGATGTGCTGAAGATTCTTTGACATGTTGAAGAAATTACGGTTGGATTATTGTTCTTTGCAGGAAGATGAAAAGAAAGTGATTAACTTTCTGAGAATGGATAGGAGGGAAGGAGTGAATGATGGTTTTTCTAGACCTGAACCAAATGATTCGCTTCTCCCTGGCCTAATTGATGATGTTGCTCTGAATTGTCTTGCTTGGGTTAGCGGATCCGATTATGCTTCCTTGTCTTGTGTGAATAAAAGGTACAGTCAGCTGATTAATAGTGGCTATCTATATGGGTTGAGGAAGCAGGTGGGAGCTGTGGAGCATTTGGTTTATATGGTTTGTGATCCGAGAGGATGGGTTGCATTTGACCCCAAGATAAATAAATGGATGGCGTTACCCAAGATACCTTGTGATGAGTGTTTTAACCATGCAGACAAGGAGTCCTTGGCTGTGGGTTGTGAACTCTTGGTTTTCGGTCGGGAACTGATGGAGTTTGCGATCTGGAAATATAGCTTGGTTTGTCGTGGCTGGGTGAAGTGTCAGGAGATGAACCAGCCTCGCTGCTTGTTTGGATCTAGTAGCCTTGGTTCAATTGCTGTTGTAGCTGGGGGGAGTGATAAGTACGGAAATGTTCTAAAATCAGCTGAGTTGTATGACTCTTCATCCGGCACATGGGAACTGCTACCAAACATGCACACACCGCGTAGATTGTGCTCTGGTTTTTTTATGGATGGCAAATTCTACGTGATTGGTGGAATGTCTAGCACAACTGTTTCATTAACTTGTGGGGAAGAATATGACCCCAAGACGAGAATTTGGCGGAAGATAGAGGGTATGTATCCATATGTTAATGTGGGTGCTCAGGCACCTCCGCTCGTGGCAGTTGTGGATAATCAGTTATATGCAGTTGAGCATGTGACTAACATGGTGAAGAAATATGACAAGGAAAAGAACACATGGAATGAATTAGGAAGGCTTCCAGTCCGGGCTGATTCTTCTAATGGCTGGGGCCTGGCTTTCAAGGCGTGTGGCGAGCGACTTTTGGTTGTAGGTGGACAGAGAGGTCCGGAAGGTGAAGCTATTGTGTTAAATTCATGGTGTCCTAAGTCAGGGGTCAGGAATGGCACCATAGATTGGCAGGTACTTGGGGTGAAGGAGCATGTCGGGGTGTTTGTTTATAATTGCGCTGTTATGGGTTGTTGAGAATCCAAGATAATTTTAGATTGACTCAGCCGAAGAATCTGCTGGTATCTACAATCTGACTTACCCTTGAAGCTGAAGGGTGCTTCCATGCTCAGTCACCTCATTTACTAAGTTGTTGTTGGGATAGCTTTCCCTAGCTGAAAATTTGGTTTCTTTCTTTTAACAATGGTTTAACTGGATGATGTATTTTTCATGTTCCATAATTTTAAATTGCTTTTGAGATTACTGGGTAGGCTTACAGGGATATGTTCTGTTTTCTTTTTCTTAGCCAACTATGTAAACCAATAAATTTATTGAATGCAATTGTATGCTGCTTTGGTTATTCAGTAGTGTAGTACGTTTGTCAAAATTTATATTTGTTATTCATTCTTAGAGAAGGGGGTGAGCCTCGGCGTAACGTAAGGTTGCTGCCATGTGACTTTCTGGTCACAGGTTCAAGCTGTTGAATCAGCCTCTTGCAAAAATGCAAGGCAAGGCTATCTACATTAGATCTACAAAGTGGATCCGGCCCCTCTTCGGACATTGTGCATAGCGGGAGCTTTAAAACACCACGTTTTCCCTTTTTATGTATTCTTAGAGAAATATTTTGCTTGTGTGCTGAGCCTGAGTATAGGATTAGGATTCTATTGTGTCACATGATACTGTTATGTGAAACTTTGTGTCTATTTCTCTCTTTATAAGTATTTAGAAGGTTTCAGCTATTTAACAGATATGAAGAGATAGATGATTGCACAATTTTAACATGACACTATCAGTATCAGGTGAAGTTTTCACGTGAGAGAGGATTCTAATCCGTGGTGTGTGTTGTGTAACAAATAGTCGATCGAACTAGAGTTTCTAAGGGTGATTGGGTCTAGATTGTAGCTGATATGTTCAGTTAAGACAAATGATAGAGGTTGCTTCTCATATTAGTTCACCTATCTATCTATCATCCCATTTGGCTTGTAATTTGAATGTTAGATTGCAAGTATAGGTGAAAACAAAGTTACCAACTTACTTGAAATTATTTTCTGTGTTAACTTCTGTTATTTATTATGAGCAAGAGGTCCCCGGAGGTGTATTATGTGCTTGTGTACTTTGTCCAGCTGTACTTGCTGGATTAAGCTCAAGTTTTCTTCTTCCTATTTATGTGGGGTATGCACTTATGATCAACATGACCTAAAAATGCGTACTCTTCTTTAATCAGGAAGATTAATGGGGACCATTACTTGTTACGCTATTTCTATTTGATTCCTTTGTCCACTTCTCTTGCAACCCACTATTTATTGTTATACAGTTCATAGTATATCTTGTACACTTATAACCAGTTTGACATTGAGATGAATGTGTGGTTGAACCTCTTTTCTCGCCAACTAACAAATGATTGTTCAATTACATTTTACTCTCTTGTTCGTTTTTAGTCATTAGGTGAGATTTAAGTTATCCTAATCCAACCATGTTTTTCTGTCATGAAATGCTATCATATTACGTACCCTTCATGTGTGGGGACTAATTCAGGTGGTGCTAGTATCATTTCCTGCTGTATGACAGCATTAAGTTAGAGAGTGCGATTCATTTTAATGATTAGAGAATGGAATCTCACCATTACTAGAATGGATTTGAATTTCTTTCACCCTAAGTTTCTTAATGAAGTCTATTAGGCTAGCCTTTCTTTATTTTTATTTTCTTTTGGGGAGAGGGTGGGAGGAGAGATTCAGGAATGAGAGAGATGCACATTTGGTTTGTACCGATAATAGGAAAGAAAAGAGAGAAGCTAGGGTGTAGGTCCAGTCATTTTTCTAGTTTTTGAAGTTATGCGAAGAAAGTTTGCATCGATCACTCTCTTTTTTTCCTCATTTTGTTATATTATCAATGGTGTAAATGTTTATATTTAGAGACGGATGATAGGACCTGGGGGACATATGGGTTGGGTAGGGGGGAAGTTCAGGGATCGATTCCTGACAGGTGCAATTTATATTTCCGATGTACTAAAAAAGATACGAACTTTGTCATTTGGTGATAGTTTCTTATTCTGTGTTTGTTAAGGAAGAGTTAGGCAAGAGAGATTCAGAAGCAAAGAGACGATGCTAATGAATTCAGTCCATGCTCGTTTGGTTTGTACTTTGTACCGATAATAGGAAAGATAAAAGTAAGGGTGTGAGTCCAACCATTTTTCTAATTTTAAAAGTTATGTGAAGAAGTTTACACGGATTGCTCACCTTTTCCTCATCTTATCCAATTTATTACATTATCAATGTGTACATGTTTATATATTAAGAGGCAAATTTTGTCTTTTGGTGATTAAGTTTCTTACTCCGTGTTTGTTAAGGAAGAGTAAGGCTAGAGACGTTCATAAATGAGAAGACAATGTTGATGAGTTCAATTCATATGCTCATTTGGTTTGTATTGATAATAGATTAATAGGAAAGAGAGAAGTCGAGTGTGAGTCCTGTAAATTTTCTAATTTTTGAAGTCATACAAAAGAATTTACATTGATCGTTCACATTTTTCATCATCTTACCAATTTATTATATTATCAATAGAGTACAAGTTTACATATTTAGAAGCAAAAATTGTCTTTTAATGATTAGTTTCTTACTCTGTATTTGTTAAGGAAGAGTTGGGCAAGAGCCAAGAGAATTCATGAACGAAAAGATAGTGCAGATGAGTTCAATTCATGCTTATTTGAGTTGTAGCGACAATATAAAAGAGAGAAATCAGAGTGTGTATAACTGTTTCTAACTCTTCAAGTTATATGAAGAAATTTGCACCGATCACTCTTTTTTTTTTCTATCTGATCCTACTTTTATATTATATAAGCGGTGCACATGTTTAAATATTTGAGGCAAAATTTGTCTTTTGGCACAAAAAAAAGTATTTTTTTTTATTCTCTATGCATTGAAACAAAATGAAATAGCATCTACTTCGACATCTTTTTTTCTTTCTTCTATATTTCTATTTCACCGAACATCATATAAAATACTCTTTTTTAAACTTTCTCTCAACTCATCTTTGCCATCTTCTCTCTTCTTGCAACGACCGATGCAAGTGATCTTTCATTTGCCATCCGAATTTTTTTTAATCGCTCGTGTTGGGCTAAGAAAATGAAGCCATAGCCTTTGGACCACCAATAAAGTTTGGAATGGCACATTAGACCAAAACGGTTTTCAATATCATTCATCCCTATAAAATTCTCTTCAAGCATCTTGAATTTTGGTCCTTAAAACCTTGGTTTACTCTTCTTCTTTGGAATGCTGGATTCGAATGGCAAGCTAGTCCAGCAAAC
The DNA here is from genome assembly GCF_012489685.1 of Lotus japonicus. Classification (NCBI taxonomy): domain Eukaryota; kingdom Viridiplantae; phylum Streptophyta; class Magnoliopsida; order Fabales; family Fabaceae; genus Lotus; species Lotus japonicus. The sequence continues at coordinate 22,038,870 of NC_080043.1, forward strand.
AATAGAGGAGGTGGCTTACTTTGTTTATGGAAGCAGGGTTGTTTTGTGCTACAGGAGTGTGTGAGAGGAGCAGGGTTCATTGGCTTGGTTGGAAAGTGGGGAGACATGAATGATGTATCTGTTGTGGTTAATATATATTCTCCGTGCAGCCTAGTGGAGAAAAGAATTTTGTGGAATGAGCTACTACAATGGAAACTGAGGAGCATGGTTCAAGTGTGGTGTGTATGTGGTGATTTCAACTCAGTAAGAACGGAGGAGGAACGAAGGGGTGTGGCAACCGGATCAGGGTCTCAAAGGAGAGATATTACAGAATTCAATTTATTTATAAAGGAGATGGAATTGATTGATTTACCGATGGCAGGAAGGAAATTTACCTGGTATCGTCCTAACGGGCAATCATGCAGTAGAATTGACAGATATCTTGTCTTCTCTGAATGGTTAATGCAATGGCCCAATTGTGAGATGGTGGGACTTAATCGTGATATTTCAGACCACTGTCCGTTACTCTTGCGACAATCTTCGCAAGATTGGGGACCGAAGCCGTTCCGTGTAATGAATTTTTGGTTTGAGCATCCTGGCTTTGTGAAATTTGTGGAAGAGGCTTGGGCTGAAAAGCAGGTGGTGGGGTGGGGAGCCTTTGCTCTTAAGGAAAAGCTTAAGTTCTTGAAGTTGAAGCTGAAGGGGTGGAATAAGGAGGTGTTTGGTGATTTGAGAACTAGGAGGGATGGTGCGGTACTGAAGCTAAATGAGTTAGACAGAAAGGAGGAAGACGAGGGTTTGTCAAATGATGAGAGGGACTCACGAAAGCTGCTGCTTGATGAATTTTGGACAGTTCTGAAGCTTCAAGAGTCTTTATTGTATCAAAAATCTAGATCAAGGTGGCTGAAGGATGGTGACCAGAATACAAGGTATTTTCACTCCCTAATTAATTGGCGACGTAGAACTAATGCTATAGTTGGGTTAATGGTCGAAGGGAGGTGGGAAGAGGACCCTCATCGAGTTAAGGCGGAGGTGAAACAATATTTTGAGAATCGGTTTGCTGCAAGTCCTTGGGAGAGACCAGCTCTAGATGGGGTGACCTTTAATGTGATATCTCAGGCTGATAATGAGTTTTTAACAAGTCAGTTTGGTGAGGATGAAGTCAAGGAGGCCGTGTGGGAGTGTGGGGGGTGATAAAAGTCCAGGTCCAGACGGCTATAATTTCAAATTTATACAAAAATTCTGGTCTTTGCTTAAGGCTGATCTTTTGAGAGTACTTGATGAGTTCTGGCTCCGGGGATTATGGCCAAGAGGTAGTAATGCCTCATTCATTGCATTGATTCCGAAGGTGAAAACACCAGTGGGGTTGAACGACTTTAGGCCCATCTCTCTTATTGGGTGTTTATACAAGGTAGTTGCAAAACTGTTATCATTGCGACTCAAAACGGTGTTGTCAAAGCTCATTCATGAGAATCAATTTGTGTTTTTGGGTGGTCGTAACATGTTGGATAGCGTGGTGGTGGTGAATGAGGTTATCCATGCTGCCAAAAAGATGAAGGAGCCAACGATGATTTTTAAAGTCGACTACGAGAAGGCTTATGATTCAGTATCTTGGGAATTCTTGGAATACATGATGAAGAGAATGCAGTTTGGCAATAAATGGATCCGGTGGATTATGAATTGCTTAGAATCTGCAAGTGTGTCTGTACTGGTGAATGGAAGCCCATGTGAGGAGTTCAAAATGCATAGAGGCTTAAGGCAGGGGGATCCGTTGTCCCCCTTCTTATTTCTGATAGTGGCAGAAGGTTTAAATGGCTTTTTCCGGAAAGCTGTCAGTGTGGGTAGATTTGAGGGATTTAATTTTGGTGATGATTCAGAACTAAATATCTCCATACTTCAGTTTGCAGATGACACTATTTTTATTGGCAAAGCATCTATGCAGAATGTGATGATCCTGAAGTGTGTACTGAGGTGTTTTGAGATGATTTCGGGGCTCAAGGTGAATTTTCATAAAAGCAAAGTAACAGGGGTGGCAGTGGAAAGGGGAAATCTGAGCAGATTTGCAGCAGTACTTCACTGTAAAGTAATGAGCATTCCGTTTATTTACCTTGGCATCCCAGTGGGGGGTAGATCGAATAGCTTGGCATTATGGGATCCGATCATCAGTAAATTGAAAGGGAGGCTTGCGTCGTGGAAACAGAAACATATTTCCTTTGGAGGAAGGATATGTCTCATTCAGAGTGTGCTGTCTGCATTGCCATTATTCTTTCTATCGTTTTTCAAAATTCCGGTAGGAGTGATGATGAAAATCTGTGTTGGTATCATGAGAAGGTTTTTATGGGGTGGTGTAGAGGAAAATAGTAAAGTAGCCTGGGTTAAATGGGCAGTGGTTTGCAGGCCAAAGGATCATGGTGGTCTTGACATCAAAGACTGGCGTTTGTTTAATATGGCGTTGCTAGGAAAATGGTATTGGAGGTTTCTCAATGATTCTGACAGCCTTTGGTGCCGTGTGATCAAGGAGAGAAGTAAAAGGCTTGGTGACTCACCTTGGTGGAAGGAAATTAAAGCACAGTGTGTATGGGATGGTATGCATTGGTTTGATGCTTGCTTGCATAAATCAGTGTTCGAAGGAAACGCTACAAAATTCTGGTCTGAAAATTGGCTTGGGAATGGTCCTTTGGAGCTGCGCTTCCCTCGACTGTACAATCTCTCAAGGCAAAAATATGGATTCATAAAAGAGATGGGCGTCTGGAAGGAGGGAGTGTGGTGCTGGGAGTTTAGATGGAGAAGGGGACTACGGGGTAGGGAGGTAGTGTGGGAAGAGGAATTGTTGTCAGCAATACAGGGGGTCCAATTGGTGGAAAATAAGAAGGATAAGTGGAGTTGGCGATTGGAGGGTGAAGGGGCATACACAGTTAACTCTTCATATGTTTTTTTGCAGGTACAATCGTTGGAGGAGGCTGATTATGCTTACAACTTAATATGGTCAGCACCGGTGCCATCTAATATCAAGGCTTTTGCGTGGAGGGTGCTGTTAGGACGGATTCAGACGCGGGATAACTTGCTAAAACGACGAATTATCAACAGCGTGGAGGAAGCCATTTGCCCGCTATGTAATTCACTGCAAGAGTCTGGCTCTCATCTATTATTTTCGTGTTCTGTTTCCATATCAATCTGGTATAAGTGCTATGATTGGTTGGGCATAACCACAGCTCAAATTCCTTTTCCAAAGGAACATCTGTTACAGTTCGGCTCAAACGCGCGGAGTAAAATTCACAAGTCAGGGGAGGTGGCTGTTTGGATGGCCACTATTTGGGTCATTTGGACAATGCGAAATCGGATAATTTTCAATAACTTCAATATTACAGACATGGATTTGGGACATCTACTTGAGTTGATACAGGTGAAAGCATGGCATTGGAACCGAGCAAAAATAAAGGGATTTATATACTCTTGGTATGAATGGCAAAGGAATCCAGCTACCTGTTTAGCATCAATCAATTAGGTAACGAAGGGCTGATTGAGTTTGTGGACAAGTATATTGGGACTGATACAGATTCTGGGGATAGTTGGAATGGAGTCACAGTGCGAGGGTAGTATGGGCCGTGAGGGGAATCTTAGTGCACAGTTAGAGGAGCTACTAAGTCTTTCATTACTTATGTAGGTTTGTTTAATTTTTCTATCTATATCGTTGTATTATGGGTTGGAGTACCCCTTGTACTCCTTTTTAATATATCTTTGGCTTATAAAAAAAAAAAAATCATACACCATTTTTCTTTTCCTTTTCTTGGAACCTGGACATCTTGATTTGAATGATTTCTCTTTGCTAAAAGTGATAAATATGCATTGCACTTAAAACCAATTTAACGTATACAAACATTTTAGTGGCGGTGCATAACTATGAATGAACCTTCTATATAAAATTTCCCTTTTTCTACAACTTTCCATATCACCCTATTAAATTTGAACACCTTGTTATTGTTCATAGACACTTGGTTCACTCCTTTTTTTCTTTTGTTTTTTGGGGCGAAGGGAGAGTTGGGCAGTTTGAGGTTAAGGTTTGTGGTATGAAGGGGTCATGGTGAGTGTAATATTATTGATACTAGGTGGAAGGATATATAGGGACGGTGTGGTGATATTGCTGGGAGTAATACTATAATAGGGAAAATATGAAGTTGGTGGGGGTTGCATGTGGTGGATGGTATGAGCTAGATGCTTTGTCATGGAGGTTTTTTTTTGATAAGCCTTTGTCATGGAGGTGAATTTGTCATTAAGAGGAGGGCTAGCAATTACATTGAAAGATGTTGCTTGCATTTTTCTTTTCATTAGTGGAAATTGGAAAGACTTGAGAATATAATGAAAGCATCAATCAATAGAATGATAAATCCTATCGAACAAGAAACCTAATTTCTAATATGAAAAGCTAAGCTAAAATAAAGAAGGAAAACAATTTACTCTCTTTAGTTTTAAAAACTAAAGAGAGTGAAGTATCATAACAGATGACATGCTTGTAAAAAAAAATCATAACAGATGACACCATCAGCTAATTAAAGAAAACATTCTAGAAAAACTAAAGAGAGTGAAGTATCATAACAGATGACACCATCATCTAATTAAAGAAAACATTCTAGAAATTAAAGTGTGAATTGTCTACATAAGCCTAAAAAATTGGGTTAAATTATTCTAGTTCTAGGTGGACCAATACTATTTAAGATAAATTACTAAAACTTCCACGTAATTTAAATATCATTGGTCCACCTAAAATTATGGTGATTTGACCCAAGTATTTCCTAGGGTCATTTAGACAAGCCCTTAACAATACAAAAATTAAACAAAATATAATAAAACTAGATAAAGGTCTTCCGCCATTTGGGTTCGAAATTGATTTGTTTGGGTCTATCATGAATATGAGTGGGAAGCCCAATATGAGGTATACCAGGAAACTATTTAATAATTTATGCGATATTTGACTACTTTTTATGGTTTAATCATGTGTATCTTTTACTCAGTCAATCTTATTCGACGTGAGTATAATACAAGTCAAAGTTAAGGATTGAAATTTCAACCCCAAAGTCCAAAATCACTTTTAACCACTAGGATCTACATCATTAGATGTGATGTTTGACCACTGAATGAACTGCTTGTATTTTTGAACACTTTTTTCAGCAAAAAGAGTGAAATTTTCATACTCTAATACTTTATGAAAATACTAAATAGAGGTAGACACAAATTCTGTGTCGGGACCCCCTTGACCATATTTTTATTTTTGTCAAAACCTTGGCCATATGTATATTGTTTGGTCTAAAACCTTGCCCATTCTTTTTTGTGACCTTGCACCCATGTTTGAATTTCGTTCTATAGATGACTCATTAACAAGTGGGCTGAAGCAAGTAAAGGCCCAAAGGGAGCAATGAGAACATGTACTGTGGTGAATGGTGATAGTTGTTTAGTGGAACTGTATTTTCTCTCTTTCTGTGAAAGCAAGATGGGGCAGTTGGTTTAGCTTTATTAGTCTTTATGAGCATTTTCCCTTTTAGTTGACTAGGACCCGTATCTGTGTGCTAATTGTATTACTATTATGATATTATCAGTGTAATCCGGGGCAGTGTTCCCTAGTCTTGTGTTCTTGTTGTATTGACCCAGTGCCTTTTATTGGGCTTTTAGCCCTTTCTCATCGAATGAAATACAATCCGTTGACAAAAAAAAAACATTGATAAACTGTTTTTCATTGATATACCTTTTATGTATGATTTGGTACACCATTTTATTTAAGTGAAGAACTAAAGACATAAATGAGGCTATTTTAGAAAAATGAGGATCAATGTCATACTTACAAAATCAGGGACTAAAACAAATAGGTATTAACTGGAACTAGAAATATATTTTACCCATCTTATTTTTTTTGTTGAATGTAGAGGCTAAAAATAATAAAATAGGAACTAATTTTAATGAATCAAAAATATGTTTTAGAGATATACATAATTATTATAGTTGACATAATGACATTGACAATAGTTACTTCCATAGTGACAGGGAAAGGAAGCTATCCTTGTTCTGATAATGTGCATTGACTTTTGCTCATCCATTCTTATTGGTGCACTTCTGTTCTTCCAAGGCAGATGAAATGCTGCAAATTTATCAAGTTCTAATATATAACATCTGTTCTTATGTGCAGAGTCAGAGGAGGGTTGAGTTGAATTCTGGCTAATCTGTTTATGACCAAGAACAACCAATTCAAGTCTTGTTGTCATCAGTTTAGATGAGAGTACATGAAAGTTAGTGGTCCCTATGTTTCATCAGCATTCCAGACTTTGTGTCGTCCATGACGGCCAATTAGATCAAACTAGATATAATGTAAGTATTTATTTTTTTGTTTGCAATGTATGTCTAGTTTGTGTTACAAGAACGCTGATGATGCTGTAAAAGTTCTCTGTCTTGTATTTTGATAGTAAGCAATAGGGTTATTGGACTCTCCTTATATCGGTAAAGAGAATTCTCTAGATTTAATTTCAGCCTGACATAGAGTTGATCACATCAAACACCCATTTTTTAACGATTTTTTCACAGTCATATAAAGTGGAAAATAGAAAACTTTGTGATGGTTAAAATTTGCCAAAAAGTTTGATGTATGTGAGAGGACTATAGCCTTGATATCACTAAACTCACTGTCCCACCGAAGACATCATCGGTTTCCCATGTGACTTTTTGCTTTTAAACTTTACGAGTGTTCTTTCATGGTTTGAAATAATTGAACCGAGGACAGTGATGGTTTATACTTGAACTCTGACGAATTTCTTTGCAATGCAAATGAAGAGATCCCCTGCTTCCGAATTTTGGATGTCTAGCTACCATGAATTCACACTTTAAGAAAACAATGTCAGTGTCACCTCTGTGACTTGTTAAATCCAAACACCTGACTGCAGCAGAGGAGAAAGCACTAACACAAAATTGGGATTTCCATTCGCAGCCACGGCGAGCATAGCAACAAGATCAAGATACAGAACGAGAGAGGTGTTGGAGCACCAGAGGTAAGCCACCATCAATCTCGCCGTCGCCACTCGCCACCAGCCAGGGTCATGGAGGATTTCTTTTCCAGGTCCAGCGGAGGCCAATGACGTCGGTTGAGGGAGGAGCGGTGGAGGAGGCGGAGGAAGAGGCGGAAATCCTCGATTGGCGTTTCATCGGGGACGTGGTAGATGAGGAGATCGGACATGCTCTGGTGCCTCTTCTGTACAGAGTGCCCATTTTTTGAAGGGTGAAAGTGAGTTTCAGAGGAAGAAGGTGGGGTGGTGGTGGTGGGAATGGTGGAGATAGTAAAGAGGAGGAGGGTGGTGAAGAGGAGGACACAAATGGAAATGGCGGATTGTGTTTTGGAGGGGATTTTGATGGTGAAAGTCTGAAAGAGAGGTCAATTTGTTGGTGGTGGTGGATTTGTCTTGAGGGAACAAGACTAGTAGTATACCCATTCCAGTATTGAAGAAGATCTGGGTGTAGATGAGGATAGTGGGAAGGAGATCTGAGTTTAGAGGAGGGTATTTTTGTAATCAGATGTTATATTTTTTTTTCTCAGCAGGTAACCTTACCTATTATAACAGGTCAAATGTGCTCTTGTATGGTGCAAGACCAATAATACACTTGCACCCTAACAGGCTAACAGCCACTGGGAACTGACAACTGGTGAATGTTGTAAAGTAACTTTTTAATATATTTAAATATTAATTTGGATATGACACAAAAGCCCCTTCACCACTTTTCCTCTCTTTCCTTTTCAACCTGCAAATTGCAAGTCTGCAACTTATCAAAATACATCAAACGACCCACCTTCCCCACCGTAGAAAAATTTCCCAAACAAACCACTGTTATACCCACAAAATAATATGTTAAGTTTATAACTTTTCACAAGCAAACATTGAATTGAAGTAAAACCCACAATATGAGCCACTAAACAATTCGTTGAGAATGAATTTCCCCCAAATCCACATTTTAGGTTTTCCCTGCAATCGAAAATGAAGTTGCTCAGTTTTGAAAACTCACCGCAGAATCGCATCTCCTTGTCTCTCCAGTGTCTCTTCTAAATGTCAAATTCAACAGATGAGACGTTGATTCCACCAAAGACAAAGCGAGGAAGTTGAAAACGTTGTCTTTGACATTCCTTGCATGTATGATCAAGAAGTTGAAATGGCTAAAGGAAGTAATGAGATTACAGAAAACTGGTGATTGAGGGTCGCCGGCAAACCAACTGGAATCTGGGTTTGACGGTGGTTGGGTCGTCGGAGATGAAAATGATCGACAATTCTCTTCGCCTATAGATGAGGAACAAGATGGTACGTGTATCAATTGCTGGAAGTGTCTAAGTTGGCCGGAAAACGCCATTACAGAGATGGTGACTCGTCGGAGAAGAAAGGAGACGCATGATGGGGGACAGAGGTAGAGAAGGGTGTTTTTGTAAAAAAAAAATATTTTCTTTTTCAATTTTTTTACGGCAGGTATAAAAACCTGTTATAACAAGTAATTTCCCCTCTTGTATGGTGCCAGACCTGGTCCGTACTTGCACCAGAGACGCCACCATTCTTTACTATTTAAGTAACTCTTATCTCCAACGTGCAATGCTAAACAATTAACTAAATAGGACTCACAAGTTACCTCAGATCTTTTATATCTCATCAATTATATTTAAATTGTTTAGAAAATATATAATTTTTATTTTTACATCGGAAATATAAATTGCACCCGCCAATAATCGATCTTGGACCCCCCAACTCAACACATATGTCCCACAGCTCTTACCACTTGAACTATCTTACGAGGACATAAAATATATAATTTATGAAAAATACAACATTTATTTCACCAAAATATTTATGTAATATTTGTGATATATAAATAAGTAAACTAGGTTAATATGTTTCACAATGGCTTGTTTCATTCAACGTATCACCAATTAGAACAGACACTGCCATATGCTTGAACTTACTCTCAACAATATTGAACAAGTAACAAAACTATACACTCAATAGGTCTATTATTGGTTGTGATGGGGTTAAGGAGAAAAGTAAGATAAAGGAAAAGGAAACTAATAAATGTATGTTTGGATACGGATGAAAATTATAATGAGTTTAAAATGATGGTGTACACTCATAAAAATTAAAAAAATTTATTTCTGTCTATTGTGATTTTAATTTTACTATGTTTTTTTTACCGTATATACATGTACACGAAGGACATTAATCAGTATGATAAATTGTAAAGTGCAATTAAAGAAAAGCAATAAACTCCCTCTAAAAAATAAAAAAGTAGTAATATGTTAATAGAAATCATCAAATTAGCTTAAATTTTCCTTCTTTGATCACACTATGATGCTTCTTCTATATCCTAAAGTTGGGTTAATTGGTAGCAGTGGCGGAAGCACAGGGGTGACTTCCCCCTGCTTAGTCACCCCTGGCTTCTTGAAAGTTCTGAAGGAAAAAATTTGAAGCATAGTATATAAAGGCAAGAGGCAGAGATTAACAGCACGTGAGCACCCCTTCTTTCTTTTATACGTTTATACACACAGCACAGCACATCACCTCTCTTTTTTTTATTTCCTTTTAATAATCACATGTAATGGGACCATACATCAAGTTATACTATTTAAAAAGCATAACATTAGGATAATACTATAACAGTGAAGCCGTGATTTGATTAACAGAAGCGAGTAGAGGGAAGGAAATAGAAGAGAGAAAGGAAAAAACAAGGTAAAGAAAAGAAAAGTTAATTGTCTTGTTTGGATTTGTTTAATTAAAAAACAACTCAAACTAGACAAGAGAATAAGGGATTTTGTTTAGGTGATACAACATTTAGAACCTCTCAATTTTCTCTCTTGCTCTTCACTTACTCATATATGACTTTTTATGAATATTCAAACTTTCATGAGTTCAAACTTGAATTTATTGGTTCAATTCTCTTTTTTGTTGCTTAATTGGTCTTATTATATGTGATATAATTTGTGGTGCTTGTGTTTTACTTGAAAAAGAAGCGATAATCAATTTTGTTTCCAACACTCCACCAATTGCTTTTCTTTCCATATCTATAGCACTTTTCAGAATATGGACGTTATAGCTTAATTAAAAGAAAGATGCCTGCCTTTTTAGTACACTTATAGCGGTGACAGCCTCAATACGCTCGAAAGACATGTTGTGATAGCTTTACTATATAATTTATCTTTTATTTGCACATTGTGTTGTTTTACTCAAATTGTTTTCCTTCATTTGTTTCACCAACTTCCATAGATATTAATGTTTCAAATATCGTTGAAGTTGGACAACCAACACAATCAACCGTAGAGCAACTTATCTAACCACCTCCTTCAAAAGCTTTGAGGATTGAACACGAAATAATCAATATTGATGCTTTGATTCATGATCCTAGAAAGCGTCCACGAATTTTAAATTATCTTGTTAATCTTATGTTTTTTTTTGGCAAATTCCTTTTTTTAAGAATTGAAATTTTCTTACAAATTATATTCCTTTAGATCTTAGTCCCCCTTCCCGAAATTCCTGCCTCCTCCGTCCCTGATTGGTAGAGTATCTCATGAAGATTGGTAGAGTATCTCATGAAGAAAAGATCTCACTTTCATTCTTACGTGATAACCAATTGGCAATTGCAATTTGGTAATAACTTGATAAATTACCCGTCCCATCTGTGTATCTGGGTATGGTCCAATAATATAAAAAAGCATTAGTTGTAGCATCAGATCTCAACTATGGCACCATGCTCTTTCATTTTCATGCAAATGAATTGAGTGTAGGTGGCGGTGGCTCATCCTCTGCTTCATCTTGCTTGTCCATATCCAGAAATTAAAACAAGTTATGACATGGCACATTTGGGACGCCAAAATGAACATGGGTGTGTCAGTTTTAATATTGTTGGGATTGAAGTATATATTTTGTAAACTTGGAATCTGGCCATTCGAATGTTGTTTTGTCGTCTCTAATACGTAATCAAAGTGGTTGTTTGCAATAAGTTGAGTGGCCTTTCTAGAAGGAGAAAGTTAAGGTACTCTTATAATTCGTTGCATCAAAACCACAAGTTTGATAAGTATCCGTGGGAAAGCAAACTCAAATCTTTTGATGACTAAACTTGAATGAGTCCTCTGTGGTTGGTAGCATATGGTTCAGGCTATGTTATTCCTTAATAAATTTGCAGTTATTTGGTAGATAATTCTCAATTATGAATTAGCTATGGACTTTGATATCTAATTATCCATAAATGATTAATTGATTCAAGTTATACATACTTAATTTTCAAAATCTTAGTAGAGGGACTCCCCAATCCAAAGCGATGGTGCACGACGGAGAAAATGGCTTATGGCTCGGTGGTGCAAATGGCACATCGAAGCTGTAGTCAATAGAGGATCAAGGAGAAAATTCTTGAAGTTATAAAGAATCAAATGATAGCAGCATAACATTTGCTAAAAAGATTGTTTAACCTTTAATATGTTATATTGTTGGCCTTTAAAGTGTTTAATCATGCAGGCTTTAATTTAATGGTCTCGCATCATTTTTAGTAACTTGACCAGTCATCAAGCTAGTTGGATGAGTGACAATTTTTCTTTTTATTTGTCATAACTGACCAGTTCAGTATTCACTTAATTGTTGGTGAGTTTTTGCGCCGACTAGGACGATGGTGAGTTGAATAGCTATTTGGGACGACAAGTACAAATAATTTACTTTTAATGAATAGTATATTATGCTTATGCCAGTGAGTAAATTAAATGATTAGTATATTATGCTTATGCTAATTTATCATTGCATAACTTTATTTTAAAAACTCATTAAATTAAATATTACTCCCTCATATGATATGAAAACTAATGACGATGTTATATCATATACCATAATGGGATTTTTGACTAGCTGGGAAGTATTAATTAGGATGACCCAAATAGGCGGAAGGAGGGCCTATATATTCTGGACCAATTATAAACCTAAATCCCAATACGCTAACATTGTTATGAATGAGTTTATGTCTTAAGAGAGCTATAGTTATGAGTTCGTAGCTAAAGTCAAACTAGAGCTAGGAATGTAGCTGTGAACGGAGATACCGGGTAAACGAGTGAGCTTGCCCGTAGCAACAAGTCAGGTAGTCGTTGGGATCGTTGTCTAAATGCATCCCCTTGGCACATTATAAAGTTTCCATGATTTCCTCTCGCCTTCCCCTCCTAATTATATTAATGTACTCAACTGATTCTCTCCCACCACGTTACGGTAATTGCATGATCTCCTCCCTCATATTAACACCATTTATGAGGCCCTGGTTATATAAAGAAGTCTCTCGCATCTTACATAGGCATGAGACATCGCAATATACCGTGGCATCGAGTTCATTTCGAAGAATTTTGCATGAACAACAACCCTTAATTATTTAATCAACGGTTATATATAAACTTAAGTTATCTTATAAAGTGAGTTCAGTGGAGTAAGGGTACATATATATGAGATCCGGTAATAAGAGGGTTAGAAAAGAAAGTGCTCTTACCAATTCTCTTTAACCATATAGTAGTGTTTGGTAGGTCTCTCACGTTGAAATGGTGGAGATTTTTTCTTTTTTTCATGTTGAAAGCTACGGACAAAATGCAAGGCAAGAAAGCAGGCCCACTAAACAAATTCCACAATAATTGCGTGAAACCAAAACGACTTTGGTCGGTAAGAAATCCTAAAACTCCCTCAAAACATGGCAAAGTAAGTGCGTCACTCACCTGAGTCCCAGCTAGGTCTCAAATGCTCTTTCTAGGAACCTTCATTTCTTCTCTTTTACTTTCTTGCCAAGTTATTGGCATGTACATTCAAAGCAAGTTTGTACTAAAAAAAGGGCAAATATGTGGAAGTGCAACGCCAAAAGGAAAAAGGAAAAGAAAAAGCGGATATATTATCATTTATAGTAAAAAAAAAATCTGGTATTAAGCTTAACTCTTTTTATCTAACACATATATCCTCGAAACTCAAAAGTGATAATCTAGTTCGAGTCAGAAGCATTCACACACAAAACTCGAACTTGAGGCACCTAATATTTATTAATTCAAAAAGTAAAATAATTATAACATTAAATAGATAATATTTAGCTCATTCGGTTTTTTTTTTCAATTCTACATAAGTTTTACATTTTTCAACTAATACTTTAAAAACATTCAGAACTATTAATTAGTATATAAGTTCAAGACATTACCAGCGGTACAAGCTTTGCTATATTTTCATACAATACCAGTATAATTTTACTACTTAGTAGAAAATATATTTATTTAATACTACTATATATGTGTTAAGAACAAAAACTATTTTAGGTTTTTTACTGAATATGCTTTAGTATTTTCGGTTAAGATATTTTTAAAGACTACTAGTTTTTTTAATACATTTACAGACTACTAGTTTAAGATTTCGTGCAAATAAAGTTAGTAATAGTGAGTGCGATTAACTTTAAAGAACTGTTCCAAAAAAAAAAAAAAAAAACTTTAAGGGCCCGTTTGGTGTGACGTATAGTATAAGGCCTGATAGTATAAGGTCTGATAGTATTAGGCCTGATAGTATAAGCCCTGATAATTTTCTTATACTATACAGCGTTTGGACATACACTGTATAATTTACCATATCGTTTAAATTAATGCAATTTTATGTTTAATGAAGTATTGAATAATGATATAAAATAAAAATCAAATATGGAGGTGATTATAACGGTGGTGGCGGTGGTGATGGAAGTAGTGGTAGGTTGGTGGTGGTGGTGGCAATGGTGGTAGGTTGGTGTTGGTGGCGGTGGTGGTGACAGTGGAGATAGGTTGGTGGTGGTGGTGGCAGCGATGGTGGTTGTGGTGGTGGTGATGATAGGGTGGTGGTGGTGGTGGTAAGGCGGTGGCGGCTACAGTGGAGGGTGGAGGCAATGGTGGTGGTGGTGGCGGCGATAGGGTGGTGGTTGTGGTGTCGGTGGTGGCAATAGAGTGGTGGCGACAATTATGGTGGTGGTGGCAATAGGGTGGTGGTTGTGGTGGCGGTAGGGCGGTGGCGGTGGCGGCAACATCGGTGGTGGCGGTGGTGGCAGCGATGGTGGTTGTGGTGTTGGCGACGATAGAGTGTGGTGGTGGTAGTAAGGCGGTGGCGGCTTAGTAGGGTGGTGGTGACGGTGGAGGGTGGAGGCAATGGTGGTGGTGGTGGTGGTGGCGATAGGGTGGTGGTTGTGGTGTCGGTGGTGGCGGCGATTATGGTGGTGGTGGCGATAGGGTTGTGGTGGCGGCGATTATGGTGGTGGTGGCGGTAGGGCGGCGGTGGTGGTGGTGGTGGCAACACCAGTGGTGACGGTAGGGCGGTGGTGGCGGCGGCGGCGGTGATCGGATGGTGGTGGTGGTGGTGGTGGTGCCAATGGTGGTGTAAGTTGGCAGCAATAGAGGGTGGTGGTGATGGTGACTTATACGTCGCAACCTTATCATGTCTTATCCATCACTCACATGATGGATTAAATAATACGTCATTTTAACGTATAAGGGGACTTTGATGGATAAGCTTATACAATACAATGTCATCACCAAACAATGGATAAACTCATAATGTATTGTATAAGCTTATACTATCATGCCTAATACGGCGTGCCAAACGAGCCCTAAAGAAAGTACAAGTTCATGTGATTATATCAACATCTCGTTCTCCGTTCAAAAAAAAAAACATCTCGTTCTATAATCTTCTTCTTTCAGTATATCGTATAACTTTGTCGTTATTGAGTTCATAATGGATGCCAAAATCTGATACTTACCATCTAATCACTTAAAAGAGCCTTTGAGCATCTCCATCACAACAATTGTTAAAAAATACTTATATAACTTTTTAAAAAAATGTATAATATCATACCATTTTAGTTATTTCGAGCAATTTGGACCGTTATTTAGCCGATCTAGTTGTAAGCATTTCGTCGAGGTACTAGCCGATTGATCAAGCATACATAATTTGAGTCAGCCACCAACTAAGGAAAACGTCTAAATTCACTTTCGTGGGTCTCATTAGTTAGGGCCGACCGGATGATCAAATTAGACCCGGCCCAAAAAGGTGCAAAAGCACAAGTTAGTTATCCTCTTGCAAGGCTTTGTCACCAAGACTTTTCCGCTCCAAGCGTTGAGGGCAGTTATGTTGACCAACTATAGGTCACAAATATCCTATTGGGTCTAAGGCGAACAAGTTGTTCGGGACGACCAAGCATTCATTGACCTGAGTCATCCTCCCTTCACTCCTCTGAGCAAGAAAAGCGCCCAAGTACATCCTCCTAGCATGCAAGTAAATGTCATTAAGTGTGATTGCGCAAATCACTCTCCCCATTAATGTAATTAATAGGATCCTTGATCTCTCCAATTCCTTATGTATACCTCAATTACCTCCTTATTGTAATATTGATCAAACAAGACGTTGACTATATAAGAAACTTCTTCATGGTTAGTAAAATCGTGATCAGCCTTCGAGAGACTTAACACATCGTTACGTATCCACTTACTTAACACAGTTCAACTAATTTTCTGTTTTAATTATCAATGACTTCAAGTTTTTTTTTTCAAGATCCACTTGTACTTTTCTCAAGGTATCCCTAAAGCCGGCTGTTACAAAACTAATCTCTTCGAGCCTCGGAAATCACATTAACACTTTGTTTGTTAGAAGAGAGATAGAAGAGAGAGATGCAAGAGAGAGAGAGATAGGAGAGAGATGGAGGAAGTTACCTTATTTGATGGAAGAGAGGAGGGGGGAGGGGGCTACCGAGGTGGGGCCCACCCCTTTTTGGGTCTCTCCAATTTGAAGAGAAATGGAATAGTAACAAGGGGGCTGCGTTTTTTTTTTTTCTACTTTTGGCTACTTAGTGGCGGTTTTAAACCACCACTTTGTTCCTTTTTTTCAAAAAAAAATTATTTTAGCCAAAATTTAATCTTTTCTCTCTCTTTCATCTCAGTATTTCTCATCTCTCTTATTTATCTTTTTCATACCAAACAACCTCTTAAATACACTCTATTTTTCACCTATTGACCTCCCGCAACAAATGAATTTCCATACACATTGGCAAAGAGTCAAATCTTTACTAAAATACTTAAATACTTAAGGAGTCTAATTATTTACTTTGCTACTTGCACTTTGATATTATATACTTAATATCCACCGCATAAAATAATAATAGATCACACAAAAAGAGAATGAAAACTGGTATTCAGTTCAGCACAACCGATTTTATGACATAGCGTGAATAGCTTGAACACGCTTTCGTCATGTAACAGTTATGCGCAACATTGCAGTGATTTACAAAATTATTTATTTACGTGTTGATTTTTGAACATGAGAAATGCTAATAATACTTTCTTTAACATTGTTTTTAACATTCATTTTAATCAGTCATAATTTATGTAAGATCCACTAAATTATATGAGTTTCCCTTCCATTTGGTGAGACTTATATGAATTTTAAAGAGAGTGAAAAAAAAATGTTAAGCAATTTTGTCATGAACATTGAACACAGAGTTAGAGTGCAAAATTTGGGACATAAATAGTTAATGCTGAGAATCCGCGGCACAGTGAGAAAAAAGCAAGTGTATGTGGAAGTATGTGAATGATAGAAGGACAAACAAGCTAGCTAACCCACCTTGTTTCATAAATGCTTAACTTTATCCCAATTCAAGCCTATTTCCCACTCACAACCTGAAAGGTGCCAAAATTGATGCACCAACCACATTTCTAAACATTACCAGAGCATTGTTCTCTCATCATTGCTATTAATTCTTGGTTCCAAGGACCCAAAATTTCATTTCTATGCTTTGTGGTTTAATTTCTTGCTCTGTCATAAAAAATGAGTGCTGAGAAGGAAAAACTTGATGCAGCTTCATCCATTCATAAGGTACTACTTATAGCATGTTCGGATCAGTTTCTCTTTTCTTCGAAAATTAATTATGAAATCCAGAAGCTAATCACAGAAGCTTCGCGCTTCGCTTCTCCTGAGAATGATTATGACTTCGAAATTAATTATATAAGGATTTCCAAACATGCCCTTACAGTGTTTGTTTCACCCTAGTCTGTATTTTATATTCTGATCTGATGGTGCTTTTTTCATGCTCTTAGCCCAGTTTATAAAATATTGTTGTTGTTATTAATCCAATTGTGGTGTAGTTTGGTGGGTTTTGTTCTTTTTTGTTTCAAGATGACACTTGGATCAGGAGATTGCTTTTGTTGAATTAATTAGTATACTTTATAGAAGTGGAAAACAAAAAGATTACCACTTATTTATCAGTTCCGTGATGGTATTTATAGGATGTTGATGATGATCCAATGGGGGTTACTGATGAATCTTCAGATGTTCATCACCTGAAGAACCATAATCTTCTCCTGGAAATGCCCTCCAGAATTTCAGAAGACTCTTCTTCTTCTGATTTTGTTGCAATAAGGATGCCATTGACGCCGAGTCCAACCCCTACTCATAAGAGAGTGAATTTTCTTGTGACTTCTCGCTCGGTTGATGCTCCAATGAGTAATAATAATAATAGTATTAATCCTGGGAATTCAGCATCAAGAGGCAAATCATCCATAAGAAGCATGTTGCCAAAATTGAACTTCAAGCACCGGAGATCATCATCAGATATTGAAAAGGCTGTTTTAACTGCTGCAGCCCCAGAAGAAAGTTCCTCCTCTGGCCCTGAAGAGAAGTCTTCAATCTCAAGAACAGTGTCCCTGACTAAGATTTTTACTCCTAAGATTAATAGAACCTCATCATTACCGGTGGAAGAAATTGGCCGCGCAAACACAGAATCTGCTCTGGGTGGATGTCTTGGTGGTTCTCCATATGTAAGATTTCAAGCAAGTAGTGCTAGTAATAAAATCTTAAAATAACTCTTTTATTTGGGTATATTTTCTTTTCATTAACAAGTAATTTAAGCATATTAGGACTCAAAATATTTGCTGGATTTCTATAATTCCTGCATATTTTTTAGCTCAATGATTTCTTTCCCTTTTTTTGGGGTGCTATTTCTGGTTTTCAATTGCTGCTGAGTCTTGCATCATAAAATTTGCTTGCCCTTTGCTTTTCACTTATGGGATACTATTTGATTCTTTTGTAGAGAAAAGAGGGGACTATAGCTCGCACGCGTTCAGAGCCTGTGGATAACCAAGAAAAAAGCTTAAAGAAAATGGACAAGTATTACCGAATTATTCATTCCAGCCCTCGAGTTAAGGAGTGGAATGATTGGTTGACCATGTCCAAGGCAAAGGATACTGGTATTGTATTATAAGCACTTGAATAAGCAGTCATGAAAAGTAATAAAATTTTCATCTCAAATCTCTAACAAGTAACAAGATTCCCTGGATTGACATGGTAATGAACTTATGATATGCATTGCCAAGTATTAACAGTTAAGAAAAGTATTAGCAGAATATTTGTAAGACTAGTTTCTGAATGAAGGTTGAAACGCTCTCTCAGTGTATCTTAAAAATAGCTAAGCGCGTGTTTGGAAATACTTACACAATTGATCCTAAAGCAAGAATCAATTCGGTGAGAAGCTTCAGTGAGTAGCTTCTAGATTTCAGAATTGATTCTTATAAAATAGAAGCTGATCCAAACATGTTATATGAAAGTTTTTCTTTTTTAAAAATTTTCAGCCTTTCCTTCAATGCATCTTCATTCAGCTTCTAAATCTAAAACAGTCTGTTTCTAGTTCTATATGAAGTTATTGACTTTGAAGCCTTTCTTGGTGCAGAAAATGAAGATGATGGTGAAGATATAGCTGAAGAGGAAGCTGTGTGTAGGATATGTATGGTTGATCTATGTGAAGGAGGGGAGACGTTCAAGATGGAATGCAGCTGCAAAGGTGAACTTGCTCTGGCTCACCAAGAATGTGCTATTAAATGGTTCAGCATCAAAGGTAACAAGACTTGTGATGTATGCAAGGAGGAGGTTCGTAACCTCCCCGTCACTCTTTTGAGGATCCAAAATGTTCAAACTCAGAATACTGGAGCAAGGTCTCAGCAGGAAGATGACTTCAGGCATGTGTTGTTATTTTCCTTTGATAAAGATCATCACTGGTTTGTGATGTATGAGTTATGACAATAAGCTTCAATTGGCTGCTAAATGGATTTCAAATAGGATTTATGGCCAACATGTTTATAGGATCATACCAAATTATGTTAATAATCATTAATTACCATCCTCCATTCAGTTATAAATTAACCTAAATTTAGCATTTCTTTTCCCTTGTTGCCACTGCTTCTTTCAAATTAATCTGTTCAAATTCAACAGGGTTTGGCAGGAACTGCCAGTGCTTGTCATTGTCAGCATGATTGCTTATTTCTGTTTCCTTGAGCAGCTATTGGTAAGAATAGAAGTCCTCTCATTTCTATCAAAGTTACGGTTCTTTTATAGCCTCAGTTATTCAACTTCTGCAGGTTAGAAAAATGGGAACCAGAGCAATTTTCATATCTCTCCCGTTTTCCTGTGTACTAGGTCTACTCTCCTCCATGACATCATCAACCATGGGTATGTTTTCTGAAGGCCCTTGATAAATATTTTCAAGATGCTTTATCATAGTTTGGTTGATAAATCTAAAATGTTATGGGAGAAAAAGAACATT
This sequence comes from Lotus japonicus, assembly GCF_012489685.1. NCBI lineage: Eukaryota > Viridiplantae > Streptophyta > Magnoliopsida > Fabales > Fabaceae > Lotus > Lotus japonicus. The sequence goes on from NC_080043.1 coordinate 22,058,448, forward strand.
TGGTCATTTGTGCAACAGGCTGACACACTAGCAATTGAGATATATGATTGTTGAACATGATTTACAGGAGATTGTATTGCCTAATTGATGAGTAGTTTATGACAAATATTTGGGGGGAGTTCTTATTCATAATATGTTTTTATTTTGGCTAATTTTGTTTGTATACTAATATATGCTAACCTGTCTTTTTTTTTTAACTTTGTTGTCCAGTGAAGAGCAGCAATTTCATTTGGATTTATGCAGCTGTCCAATTTGCTTTGGTGGTTATCTTTGCACACATATTTTACTCCTTGGTAATAGATTTTGATAAGAGCTAAATTCTTGTTACCTCAATTTTTTGCATGAAACCAAGATTGATAATATTATTTTGAGAAATGAATTGTCAAGGGGATCAACCAACCAATGAGGGTTGTATCAATTGGTAAGAAGAAGCTGTTGAGAGAAAAAAGTTGGGATCACATTCTGCTTACAATTATAAGCAAAGCCCACAGGCTTGTTAGTTTTGGTCATTAATACTAATAGAGCACTTACGAGATTTGGTACACATGAAACTCTTCTCTAAGTTTTTAGGGTAAGAGAGTTTCTTGGGAGATGCAATGGAACTTTATATTTTCCAACCTGATTCTTAAAGTGTTTTGATTCACAAGGGCCTATAATTCAAAGTACGGTAATCCCAGAAGCTATACTTTGTAGCTTCTTCATAGAAGCGGTTATGAGTTTGCTAACTGCAGAGCTAAACACACTCTAACAGAATTCTGACTTATTGATATCTAAATTCTAAGGCCAGTTCCATGCATGCTTAATTGGAAAAATGCAGGGATTTTGATGATAAGTTTTAACTAATTGCAGCCTAAGTTCTTTTGTTCTCTAACATAGAGTTTAAAACCACTTCCCTCAACTTTTGGTAGCATGACAATGTGAACCAAACTCCTAAATCAAGAATAACAAACATACTAACTTCATTCAATTACCCTGGTCAAGTGCAGGTTAGTAAGCAAGCAGTTCTAACAATTCTTCTAGCATCATTTGCTGGGTTTGGCGTGGTGATGAGTGGAAGTTCAATTCTCGCGGAGTTTGGCAGATGGAGAAGAAGATGGCGCACTTTATCAGAGCAGCAGCATCGTTCTCAAGCGACACAAGGACAACACTCTCAAACTATAAATACCTCGCGTTCAGGCCTTCCCAACCACAGTGGAACTGTGGTATAAAATCAACAAAACTCAAATCAGAGCTGAATTGAAGTCAGTATTGCTTCTTTCATATTGTTACCAAAAGCTAAGGGATGGAACAAAACTGGTTGTCAATTTCTGTTGTGTAGAGGATGAAACTGTAGCAGAATTTTACTAGTATGCATGTACATGAGACTACATTGTACAACTACACTGTAACAGCAGAGAATAACTTTGTACTAAGCATAAAACACATCCAGGGTTTGATAGTATAGGAATTAGAGTGTCTCATTGCAATTTCACCATGCTTCCTTGCTTGCGATTCAGAAACGGCCGCATAGCTCTCACCAGAGCAAACCTAATGACAAGTTTGATTCTACGGTTAAGAGCCTCATGATCACTTCTGAGAATAAGCTACAATGTGTAGCTTCTGGAGTTACTGTGTTTTGAATTATGTACCTATCGTCAATCCAAACATGCTATAAATGGAGGGTAAAGGTGTGTTTGCATCAAAGGTTTTGAGAACATTGTGCTTTTGTTTATGATGGTTGTTTGCTTCCGTCAGATCGTGCAGGTTCAACAGTTGTAGACCTAGCCTAGTGGCATTAAATATGATGGTTATTATTTCTCTACGTTGTGGATTATGAATTGAAGGAACACTTCTGTACTTGTACTTCAACACTAAGACAAGCATTTAGAATTAGAATTTATATGTAGGTATGAATAGTGAAAACCGTTATCTTGTAAATACTTGGAATTCAATAGAGGAGAGTGAATGTTCGGTAGTCTGTTTGGATTGATGGTCGCCACACAATTAAAAGCATCATATAGTCAGGGGAGCTAGGATTTTGATATCACTGGAGCTAAGATCTAGGATTATACTCTCAGCGTTCCTAATTATAAGACCTAATACAAAAAATGCGATTATTAAGAAAACATTAAAGGTGCTTGCTGTGGTACCTTAATTTAAATGGGGGTATGGTACCTTAAATGATGTAAAACCTCTTTATATCCAATTTTTTTAACTTCTTAAAGCCTCTAGCACCATCATTCATGAGCATTTTAGTAGATTATTTTATAATCTTGTCGTTCGCCGGACACCAATTTTCATATCTCACCTTTATTGTGGTTAATAACTCTCTTGTTCTTACATTGCATACATTTCCACTTCCACCACTAGATTCTGAATTAAAAAGAGCTGCAACAACCGGCATGACGTCTAAGATTTCAAGCAAAGTTAAAAGGTCTAACCTTCTCTGTTTTTCTGCCCTTCAATTTCACAATTTCATCTAGTCGGGGTATTGTACCCAAAAAAATTTCAGGGTACCACAGAATTTCCCAACATTTAAATGTGTCTAATTAGTGTATTAGTTTTTTAAAAATGCATACATTCCTCCATATATACCCTTTGTCATTTTCTCTCACGAATTAATGGTAGGTGGTAATTAAAACTTTGAAATTGAAAACACACAATTAATGTGAGGGGTATATATGGAAGAGTAGAATACTTTTTGTTAGATTATTGTTAAATGTCTTATATTTAGGAACGTGAAAATTTTAAAACTAAGTCTTATAATTAGGAACGAGTGTGAAAAATATTGAGATATTAACTACTTTTTTTTATAAGCAGAAGATATTATTAGATTAAATACAAGAGATACTAACCATCATATACACGTTCAAAATAAATCATCATATAAGCATCGGCAAACAAACAACAAAAAATAGAATAAAGTAGAATGAAACAACAGCGCCCTCTCAAAAAGTAGTATAAAAGTAGCATGCCAAAACTAAGAACCAAGGAGAAGCTCTCCATGACAAAAAGTTAGGGGCACACAAGTACCCTTATATTTTAAATGAAGATGAAACCTGCAAAAGTGCATCACATATGTGGTAAATTTTCCAACAATCATGTAATCAGTGAGAAAATCATATTTCATCTTATTATGTAACCTTATTTTTATAACTTTCATATTTGAAAAGACACGTTTAGTGGTTGTTATTGACACATAAAGGAAGGCGTTTACTATGCACAAGGAAATACTTGTGCGTAGTTACACTATGTACTTTTTAACTGCTAGTGCAGGTTTACATGTAATTTCTTTATTTTTAAAAATTCAAATAAATATTTAAAATATTAGAGTATGATTAATGAATTAGTAAGTGAATAGATTGTCCTCTTCCTCCCTCAACCTTTCATCGTCTTCTCCCACCCCATTAGAAACCCAACCCAACACTACTGAAGCCCCACCCAGCACTACTGAAGCGCTTCAAAAGAAGCTCACTTTCTTAGTTTCTTTACTTCAAGAACCATTGAATTTGTAAGGAATGAAAGAATGAAGGATTTGCATTTGCAAACACATTTCAAGCAAATAGCACAATTCCATCAGCCAAAAAGAATTTTTTTGTCATGCCAGAACTTGTCCAGGAAAATAAGTGGCAGCCAAAATCCAGTTTTTTCAAATAGGAGGGATGAATATATGTGGCAGATACTGATGGGGATGGAAGAAGACAAGGGAATATTTAATCTAATAATATCGCTTGTAAGGTCGTCTCCCTTTCCTCCTCAAACTTGTCTTCCTCTTCCTCGTCGTTATAGGGACGGCGGATATGGCAACGATGGTGAAAGTGTTGTTTTGGTTAAAGAGGTGTTGTGTTACAAAAAGATACCTGACAAAATGCAAGAAGTGTTTACGTGTGATGTTGAGCACAACTTGGCAACTTGCACAATGGTGATTAACATACTACATGTTTTGGAGATGATTGTATAAGAAAAATATTAATTAAAGTTTGTAGCTTGTCTTCAAAAGTGATCATGAGACTTATAACTACGGAGCCAAACATGCATGCAATATCTATGTCTCTATGAGTAATATTATATCCCAAACTATTATTTTACCTTATAACTTAGAGAGGTGTTGCGTTATGAAAATAATCCAGAAGAAATGCAAGCAGTGTTTACGTCACTACAGGAAATGAATGTTTTCAGTGTCCTTTGCAATACAAGCTAATAATCAAATGAATTTCCCAGTTGTGCACTCTGGTTTCCGGAAAGATTAATTGCGGAGGAGGAAGTGGACGCTAAATATGCTAGAATAATTCCAAGGTAATCCTCTTGCTGTATCTTTTGTTCCCCAGCACTAGCTACCTAAGTGTTCCTGAAAACTCTCGCTCTGCAAGAGAGAAATTGATTGCCAATGAATTATGGCAGTTGAATTTAAACTGTTGGCCGGAGTTCATTGATGCCGTAATTATACCATTTTTTTCTATAACTGTTTATTTTTATAGGCACATTGCACTCATCAGATCTAGGAAAATTGTTTTAGGAGAGGTCAGATAACTATAAAGTAATGCAGTGATATACATAAGTGAAGTTTAAAAAGAGAAGCTTTTGCATGTATTTCAGTGTATCTTATATGTTTAAGCTTAAATTTTTAAGCTATCATGACATGATCATTTTTTTCTAGAGTTGTGTTGTACACCTGTTGGATTTAATATCTATGAATGATAGATCTCTGGTGTTTCTTTAAAATAGTTTTAGGCACAGTGGTTCTGTATTGCAAGGGGGAATAAGTATGTACTAATATCATATATGTAGACTCTTTCAAGTTCACTAACTATGTTTTGGTTTGGTGTTTTTCTGTTATATTTGCGTAGGCTTGGAGCATGTGGCTGAGGAGGCATGTCCTGTTTTTGAAGGTTGGAAGCCTAAAGATTTAATTTTTTTTACTTTTGCTACATACTGCATGAATGACAAACTCAATCTCTAGCTTTTTTTTTACCAGTGATATGTTTGTTTTTTTACCCCAATTTTAGTTCTTCCTTGTTGTGTTATGATTTTATTTTGCAACTGAGTGAGTGGCGGTGGTTCGAAGAACTACGACTGGAGCCACCGTCGCACATGGTGGTGGTCATGACCACCATGGTTTCTTCTTCAATCAGCTTTATTCTTAACTTCTTTTCAATGCTAATGTTTTGAAAATAACTGATAAGAGAAGAAAGAGGAAGCTGATTCCAAATTTGTACGTGTTATATATGTTCAGTGGAGTGAAATATAACATAATAAAGCACTTAACTTAATGGAGTTTCTTTTGAAATATTGCAGGAGGCATTGGTATTAAGGGAAGTGCAGAATGGTTGATGAAAGTAATGTAGAGTATACCATTCCTGTTCCGAAAACCCATGAAGGTGCTTCAACCAAGTTATCCATAGAGTGCTTGGAATGGAACAATATTTAGCAATATTTAGCAGCTTTTTCAGTAGAAATCATTTCCAATTGTTGTTAAAAATAGTTAGTCTTACAGTTAATACAATTTCTTTTGGATGTTTTCATATGCAGAATCCGTAGGGTATTTGAGCTATCATTTCAGATAACGAGAGGGAGAAGAATATGTAGTTTGAATATTTGTGAGTCTTTATCACACCCAAGGAAAAAATTGAGCTGGACTTTTTTGCAGGTATCATACTTATTTTTCTGTATTTCAGTTTTTCTGCGATGGTTTGAAGGATTGATTACAAGAGTCATTTTTAATGACGTTTTAAGCGCCCCCCTCCTTCAAGTATAAATAATCATTGAGATTGTTTTGTCTCACAATATGCCCTTCTGTAATAATAAATTCAAATTGCTAACTACCTCCATTATATTAATAAACTCAATCTCAAACTTATTTGAGATTATAATTAATACACTATCCCAGTTCATAATAAAGATGTTTAGTTCTTCGAAATTGAGGATAGGTTGTTTTCAAGCTACATTTTCAATGTTTGGTATGCAGGAATGTGATTGCAGTTCTAAATGAATTGAAAATTTCTGAGGTAAACCCCAACGACACACTTTCATGGTTTTTATTTGTAGCAACATTTACCTGTCACGGCTTACATACCAATCACTTGAATTATGGAGCTGCTAAATGTTTCCTGCAGCAACCGTACCATTGATTGACCCTACTGTATTTCTCATTAGACTATAGGTTGCTAGCTAGGTTTATTGGAATCGCTGCGCGTGCAATACCCATTGAAACATATTAGAGATCTTTCAATGACTCATATGAGTATATGATGCACCAGGTAAACTCTGCCTAAATAGCAACAACGTTAGGAGATGAGTCCAATCTGTAAGATCAAGTTTTGATCTAGTAGTACAACTCTATGTTTTGATGATTACAAGTTAACTTTTTAGTATGAACAATTATGGTACTCTAACGTGTTTTCTGAGTGTGCTCTTCACAGGTTCTGACCTTAACATAATCTCACACAAATCAGAAGCACTTTGCTTAAAGAGTGACCCTAGAAACGCTTTCAATATCTATGTTCAATCTGAACAGTAGAAAGGCTTCAGAAGTTCTGAAGTTTATCAAGCTCTGATGTTGACTCAAATCACTTGAAGTTCTGAAGATCCAGACGTTCTGATAACTCAGACACTCTGAAGGTTCAGAAGCTCTGACGGTTTAGAAGACTCTGAAGATCCAGAAGCTGAAAAGTGAAGACTTTGAAGTCCAGAAGCAAACTGGCTCTGAAGACCAAGTACTTCTCCTCTGAGTTCAGAATCAGAAGGTACAACGGTCAGAGGATTCATGCTTCCCTCTGACTCTGATCAACAAGCTTCACAAGTTCCAACACGAAGCATTCCTCTGATCAGAAGTCTACAAGGTTAAAGGTCAAGTCACTATCCAAAGTACAAAAGCAAATGTACTATCCTGACGACCTAACCTAACATACTCAGCCACAACAGAAGCTGGAAATCCCAGATCTGCCCTCCAACGGTAACATTCCCATGCAATGTTCAAACCCTAATCCTTGGAGTATATATAGAGGCTGAAGACTGAAAGATGCGGTTGGAAGAAACTCATACGCGCAAGCTATATTCAAATCTTCTAAGCATTCTTTCTTCATTGAATTCATTGTGTTTACTACAAGCTTTTAAGAAGCAATTTCTTTGTAAACAATATTTTCTAAAATAGTTGTTTAGTTTACCTTTAGGAGATCAAGGTTGATCGGATCCTAGAGAAGACTAAGAGAGTGAATCTTAGTGTGAGCTAAGTCAGTGTATTGTTAGTCACTTGTAGGTTTCAAGTGCAGTTGTAACAATTATCTGATTAGTGGATTGCCTTCATTTTAAGAAGGAAGAAATCACCTTCACGGGTGGACTGGACTAGCTTGAGTGATTCATCAAGTGAACCAGGATAAAATCCTTGTGTGTTTTTCTCTTCTCTTATCTTAAGCACTTTACTTGTGTCTCGAAAGATTTGTTAAAATCTTAAGGTGGAAGTTTTATTCTGAAAAACGCTATTCAAACCCCCCCCTTTCTACCGTTTTTCATACCTTCACAATCCGGGTAAGCCATGTGATTATTTGAAGCTTCCTGCCCTTAAGTTCGCGTGGAGTTTTTACTTGCATTTACTGATACTTGTAAATTTCTTTTGATTTTGCTTTTCTATACTCATTTAGGTTTGCAAGATTTGGTTTTGTTTTGCTTTGATTGTATACCACTAAAAGTCATTCCTTTCTTTGAAGTGAATGAAAGTTAATTTAAATTTATATTCTTGGTAGGTTTTGTTTGTCAAGTTATATTCTTGGTAGGTCATTTCTTTCCTTCATTGTTGTATCTTTGTAAACATAAACCCATTTTCCAGAGCTCTTGCTCTATGATTTATGGTAATTTTGAATTTATCGGTAAATCAAATTAAAGCAGGCAATGGTAATTTTGTTATTGATAATCTTGGTCTCCCTTAATGAGTTTATAAGCACGAGTAGTAAGTACTCATGGGTTAGTTTAAATCTGATATCTTACATTGCCTAAGAATGACTAAAAGATGATTAAAATCTAATTGAAAATATAGATAAGAAGTATTTCACTTTGCATGCCTAAGGATGACTAAAAGAGGATTATAATATGATTGAAAATATAGATAAGAAGTATATCACTTTGTAGTTTTTATTGTAATTAGAATTTGTTTTTATGGAACTGCAGACTCTGAGGCTTGAGACTCCATTAAAGTGTTGCCAAACTATTGAAGGATAAGTCAAGGCAGCAGTTGAGCCCAAGCTGGGTGTTCGCTGACTAAAATAGTTGTGATGGCTAAATTTTCTTTTGCATATATGGTGTATTATAATGTTTAAGATAAAAGAGAATACTTAGAATCCCTCTTATTTGAGTTTAAGAAAGAGGAAGCTCCACTTGTATATTTAGAGAATTTTAATCCTTTTACTTATTGATTGTAGTTAATGTAAATTTTAGGTGGCCTTTTGTTGTTTATTTTTTTTTTTAATAGTCAAGGTATTGATTGATATATTCAATACAATAGACAAATTCTCCGTGCAACACGTGGGTAAAAAACAATAGTTAGTATGAAATTAGCTGTAAATTATATGCCAATTAGCTCGCAACATTTTATAATTTAAATCAATTTATAGCTGCAGTTTAGCTTTAAAATTGCTGCCAAATTTCAGAACATTTCCCTGCCAATTAGCTAGGAAATAGCTGGTAAATTTCCAAGTGTCTAGGAAATCAAAAAATAATATAATATATTGCTACAATTTAACCCCCACATAGCTAGAAAATTCTTCAAATTTGCTACAATGTAGGTGCCAAAAAATTTGGAAGACAATCAGGCTACCAACATTCTGGTAGCCAAACGCTAGTTTTCTTGTAGCTAAACACCTTTGGCTATAAATTTGCTAGAAAATTGCTAGCAAAATTTTGGAGGCTAATCTCTGAATTTCTTGTTGTGCTTGATGTTGAGCGCAACTTGCAGAATCGATTAACATATGGAGATGAATGGATATGAAAATGATTATTTAAACTTCATCATTTCATAGTAAATTTATTAGGAATACAATTCTTCAAGATAAAGTAAAATTTATTTTAACACAATCTTAAATCTTGGCAATACTTCTAATGTGAATAACATGATCAACATTTTTTTTTATAAAAATAACTCTAGTTGTGGCTTTTAAAGTGACCATTTGCATTAGATCCACTAGTACCTAATGCTAGGCACAACAACTCCAGCTACTTTAGGGACGCCACTGCCCAATCCATGTACTTTGGGCATTTCACCTACTACCCCAGGAACTCCAGGAGTTGGTTCGGGTTTAGGAGTGGGTTGAGCGATAATGGGAGGACGGTTGGGGGGAAAAGGTGAGGTACGGGGAGGAGGGAAGGGTTTAGGTAAGGGAATGGGAAATCCGGGAACGGGGAAGGGAAATCCAGGAATTTTAGGAAAGGGAAATCCGGGAGATCCAGGTGAGGGAAAGGGAAATCCAGGAATTTTAGGTAAAGGCGCTGCAGGTACGGGAAATTTAGGTAAGGGCGCTGCAGGTACGGGAAATTTAGGTAAGGGCGCTGCAGGTACGGGAAATTTAGGTAAGGGCGCTGCAGGTACGGGAAATTTAGGTAAGGGCGCTGCAGGTACGGGAAATTTAGGAATTTTAGGTAAAGGCGCTGCAGGTACGGGAAATTTAGGAATTTCGGGCAAGGGTGTTTCAGCTATGTCATTTTGATTTTTGACAACCTCATCAACTGCAAACATATGAACCATGAATAAATCAAATGATTTTTATCAAATTGACGTGAAAATATTAATTAATGAATGGTTTTTATGCAAATTTTTATATACAAAGGTAAGATGAGTGCATGAAAAAAGGATAGTATATGAAAAGGTGAGTGACAGATGTCTGTGAGAATTGAAAACAAAATGCAAACTCACTTGTTCTAGATATTGAGGAAGACTCAACCAAGTCTCTAGCAGCATATGATGATGAGATCAAAACAACCATGGCCAAGAGGCCTATGATGAGTAGTAAGTTTTTCATAGGAACTACTTTTCAAAAGTAAAATAAAAATAAGAAATTAAAAAAAAAATATGATGATGAAAGATGTGAAATTCACTGGGGAAGTTTACTCCTTATATATAGGAGAAAGAGCTAGAGAGTGAACGAGATCCCAACACAATATTGAGAATAACATAATAATTCAAGATTCTTTGAGAACTGAAAATTAATTGAGTCAAAAATTGTTTATGCAAAAAAAAATTAAAGTACATTAATTATTTAATATTAAGGTTAAAAATAAATACAATAAAAATAGGTATTATATTTACTAAATATGATAATGATATGGTATCCATAAAGATACAGCAATGTGTAGAATATGTACATATTCATCACAAAGGTTAATTTGAAACAATAATGTATATTTTGATTTAAACGTGCCATTCAAATGTTTGCCCAATCATCACATTATTAAATATTAAATATTACTATAAAATAAAAATAAAAGTAATAAGTAATACTATAATAAACTATAACTTTTTTCCAATTACACTACGCGATTTAACTACACCATAAACTACCTATATTCACTATGAGGGTATTAATTAAAATTATATACTGTAAAAAGTAAATATTAAATTTAAAGTAATATAATAATGTATATTCATATGATGATAATTATTGTTTTAAAATTATTTCATAAATCAAAACATTATGATAAATAAATTAAGTTACTTATATATATGATTTGCAATATTTCCTTGAGAGCTCGCTCTCAATTCGTTTTGGTAATACAATATTTTTCTTTCTAAAAAATATAATTTGAAATAATTTTTTAGATTATTTTATTTATATATTGTAATTTATTTAATAAATATATAATTTATTTAAATATATACTTTATTTATAAATATATTCTAATTTATTTAATATGTCTCATGGCCTGGAGCTAATTGAGGGTGTCTTGTTTATCTTCTTTGGATGATGAGCCGTAAAGGAGGAATTTGCTGGCAATGTTACTGTTCCATTGTTTCACATGACCTAATTGGTGTTAAGTACTCTGTTTCTGGCTTTTGATGTATTTTTTAATTTGGGTTTGGCTTCTTTGGACTTGGATATTTGGTTGGCTAAAGTTTGTGGTACTCTTTTTTCTTTACTAGGGTTTTTTCTAGTAAGGTTTAATGAGACTCATTCTTTGGCTAGCCTTTCAAAGGGTGTTTCGTCTTAATATTTTCTCCATTAGATGGTTGTTTTCATGGGGTTCTTTGTTGCCCAATAAATTTTTTTGTTACCAAAAAAAATTATTTAATATGTAAATTTATGTTATTGAAAATAATGATTATTACCTTGTTGATTGGATGTAAAATTTATTATAGAAAGCATTAATGATATTAATTAATTACTGCAATGAAAACAAATATTCATCTTTTTCCTTTTTTTAGGTTGTTTCGAAATTTTTAGAAGTTTTTTCTCTTTGTCTTTCTCTTTATCAAATATATAGTTTTACTTTTATTAATAAATAACTAGTGTTTTTTTACCCGCGCGTTGCACGGGGAATACGTCTATTGTATTTGATACGTTAATTAATACCTTGATTATTAAAAATATATTAAACAATGGATGAAATAGAAGACTCAGAAATGCTAAGCAAAGTTGACATAAAGACTTCTCTTATAAGCCTGGTTGAGATCAACAGGAACTCGTTTTACATTCTTCGTGAATATGAAGACAATAACACAAATCATAGATATAAGGAATTAGCAACAAATTAATCTTAAAAAAAATGAATGTGATAGTAGCACAAATTAGGATTGTGTAAGATAAATCATAAAGTATGACATTATTGTGTTTATTCCAACTAAGTAGGGATGACAATGGGTAGGGTACTATAGAACCATCCTCATACCTGCGTTTTAAAAAATTACCTGTTCTCGTCCCCATACTCGCGTGGGTAGCAACTCGATGCTCTCCACCTTTAGACAATTCAATGTCATTACAGGAAGCTCTTCATCTTTGCTAAAATCTAAATGTAGGGATGACAATGGGAATACACAACCTAAATCCTAATCAAATCTAAAATTTAAAAATATATTTTTTTATGAGAAATAACCTGAGAATGACACGTGAAATTTTTTTTATGAGAATTAACGTGGGAATGACACGTCACTAAGAATTAACGTGAGAACGACACGTCACTAAATCAGCCTGATATGAGTTCTTCTTTTCTAATATATATTGATAAGGTCAAGTCGATTATACTTTTTATTATTATTTTTAAAAATCACAATTTATGATTAAAATTTAATATTTAAATAATATTATTATTTATTAAAAAAATTACAATTAATAATTAATATAATGAAAAATAATATTTAGAAATTATTAATAACTAATTAATTTAAAGGTCAGGATAACTTTAACTACATATAATATAATATAATATTATTATTTAGAGAAATTGAAAAGTTTGAAAATTAGTAATTAATATAATGTATAATAATATTATAAAAATTATTAATAACTAATTAATTTAAAGGTCAGGGTAACTTTAACTAGATTATTTTTAAAAAAGAGAATCACATTGAAAATAAGATAGGCTTGAGAAAATGCTCTGCCAAGTGAGCTTGAAGTTCAATAAATAACAATAAGAAACAGAAAGATAGAAAAGCATAACAGATTATTACATGAACTAAGGAAAATTGAAAAAAACAAGGAAAAGCAGAACATAACATAAACTAAGACAGATAGCCTGAAACTAGCAAAGGCAGCACTTAATAATAAGAAGACTATATCATCTCCCTTCTCGCTATCTCATGCAACATAGCTAAGGCGCAACACAATCTCCAACTGAAACAACGCTAAAAAGTCCTATAGCAGCTACTCCTGATATCAGATATCAGTGATAAAAAACCCAGATAGAAGTGGTTCTATTAACTCCTGACTTTGCAAAGTAATCTGCCTTAATGCTAGCTTCCTGGTAAATATGTCTCGCAACCGGGGTAACGGCGGGAAGGCGCACAAAGAAGTGTTGTAAGACCATGTTTTAGGCCATAGTATGTTAATAATAATATTAAATAATATTATGAGAATTGTTTGTGTTATATATGATATGATGCCTTTAGAAAGGACAATTATTTTCATTATGGATATTATTAGACCTTAATAATATCTAGATGACGATGTACTCCTCATTACGATCGTTTTGACTGTAATATTGCTAGGGTTATTTTCCGACGACTTTTAGGTCAAAATCGGCCCGACAACGACGATGAGTTGGCGAATCGAGTCGGCGAGAAAATTTTCGTGAGCCACACCTTATGAGGAGGTGCTGGGCATGGTTTTAAGAATATTCCATGAGGGAATATTGCTTTGTTTTATTTTTGGAGGTTTTATTTAAATAAAATGGGTTTTTATTTAGATAAAATGTATTTAATTATTTTTAAACCTATGGTTTATTAAATAAATACTTTTGTAAATATTTTTGGAGCCTTAATGAAGGCTTGGTCTAATTTTTGAAGATGGAAAAGATGAAGAGGTTTTGAAATTCAAATTCGAGGTGTTATGGTGCATTTAGAGGGAAAACATGGTGGTTAATGCAGTTAATCACATGTCTTTGACTTGGTTTTGTGTTACATGAGTTCTTGAGTGAAAAATCTGAAGAGAAGGAGGGAATAGGCGGCCAAGAGGTGTGGGGAAGAAAGGTGAGGGTTTTTTTCCCATGTTTTAAGGTGATTTATGGTGTTTATGGAGAAGGAGAAAATCAAGGAATGGAGGATTAAAGCATAGTTTTAAAAGGGAGTTACATTTTGTTATTTATATTCAGTTTTTTTAGTAAAAAGGCTGAATGTTATTTATGTTTTTAACTAGTTAGGAGAAAAGAAGGAAAAAAATTGAATTGAGTTGGGCTTGGATAGAAAATTGGTGAAAAACCCTATAGTGCATGTAGCCGCCGGTTTTGGTTAAAGGGAAAGAGGGAGGATTTTCTTTTTTTTTTCATTACTCACAAAAGCTGAACTAGGAAGACATCCTTCCTCTTGTGTTTCACGTGAAGCTCCAGCAAGAGAAGAGAGCGCTTTTGAGAGAAGAGAGAGAGAGAGATCGTGAAAGAGAAAGAGAGCAAGGGGAAGAAGAGAAAGCTTGTGAAGGAGATCAAGGGAGAAGAAGGGACTCGAGCAAGGAGAAAGGAGGAAGTATCATCTTCTTCATTCTTCATCTTCTCTTTCTCAAACCTTAGGCCAAGGTGAGGGCTGTTCTAGTTTGGGTAAAGTTTAGGAAAATGCATGCTTGAAATCTCATGATTTTATGTGAAAGTTTGTGGTTTTGGGTGATCTTTAACGTGGGGGACTTGTATGTATGATTAGGGATCCTTCCTTGCATGTTTAGAGTGAAGAGGTTTCTGTTTTGCTATGCCTAATCACGTGATGCCATGATCCATGATGATTTTATTTCAAAACCTTGTCAATCTTGTCATATATGCCTAGATCTAAATTGATGACTAATAACATGTATTGGATTGAGTTATATGTTGATGGTTATGATGGGAAAGCTTGCTGGAAATTGATTTATGAAGCATGATCAAGCATGTTTAAAAGTTTTGAAAACCCTAGATCTAAAGCATGCCACGGCCGAACCCTAATTTTTGAGGGTTTAGGCGATTTTCCATATCCTTTGATTTATTTGTTTGAGTTGATGTATATTGCTGATATTTTACTACCTGGGACATGAAAAGCTTATTTGATGTGCTATGAAGGTTGGCCGAAACCCTATTACTCTCTAGGGTTTGAGCATTGATTTGGCTACATGTGAGAGTTGTTTGGATAATTACTATCTTTGTGGGGAACTGGGCGAAACCCTAAACCTCTTGAGAAGTATACTATGCATGAAGACTGATTATTGTACCCTAAATTATGATATTAAGTATTGAACCTTGAGATGTGAATTCTCTTGCAAGTAGTGATTATGTGGTTATAGTGCTAGTCATAGGCTATGGACCATGAGAACAATGGTGTCGTTAGAGACAAACAGTTACTTGCACACGAGGGTGAATTTGTGGATTGATTGTGTGGTCTCCACGTGATAACCATGATTTAGTCATGGGATAAGGGTTGACTGTGTGGTCTCCTTGAGATTTGTGGATTGACTGTGTGGTCTCCACGTGACTTGGGTTGACTGTGTGGTCCCATTGTGTGTTCATCTGCGGATGATCGAGATTGGCCAAGGTGTTGAGGTGATTGTGTGAATGGTGAGGATGTTAGTCTAACTAAACCTTAGGTTTGCTAACTTGAGATATGAGATTTTGAGACTCTTGTTAATTGTATGCTTATGTTCGAACTGTGATTATTTGTGAGTCTTGCATGAGAATTGACCCTCTATTATGTGTTATCTATTTGTTCTGGGGGGAGGGGGCCCAGATGACTGTGTCCAAGAGTGCGGTGCGTTCTTAGGAGTTGATTCTCAGTGAAGAGCACAAGGACGAGGCTTGGGTGTCCGACGCGCACCAATTCCATCGGATATACGTCGGCAATGCTACGCTCAAGTGCACTGACAAGAAAGGAGAGTGGATCGAATCTCAGATGCTTACGGGAAGGGTGGAACTACAATTCGTGCCCTTTCGTTTCCAGACACCTACTATGGAGTCAGAGCAATCCTCTAAACAGGAGTCGGAGTTGGAGTCAGATCCATCTGAAGAGACATCGGCAGAAACGAGTGAACTTCTAGTTGAACCCGATGACTGACTAAAGGCTGAGATGAGGAGGAGGAACTTCCACCGCTACAAGGAGAGTCCTGGAACATGAAGGTCCAAAGCTTCTTTCGACTGGCAGTTGATCAGTACTTTCAGGAGAAGGGCCAACTCTATCGAGGTCTGAGGAATCATATGCTGAGGGAGTTCACCAATGAGCCACTGCCAGATGACGACTACTTTACAGAAGAACGAGAGGCAGAGGAAGAGGCTAAGGAGTAGGGTTAGGTGAGAGACATTCACTTTCTTTTGGGGTTTGAGAGTACCGAGTTGGGCATTGAACTATTTCTTTTGCTTTTCGTTTTGGATATTTAAAAGTGATGTAATTTTACCTTGGTTTTCCGACTCATGTTTCATACTCCTCCCGATGATTATTAAATTTCGAAGTTTTGCGTTGTTGATTATTTCCACGAGGTTAATATGGTTAAGTTTCAAGAAATTCGTAAAATTGAACTTTTGTCACTAATTGAAGATTAATTAAATAAACGACGAAAATTCATTACGAAATTCATGATGTTTGGTTACTGTGTGACACTCGAGAAATCGGGGCGTTACAAGTGTAAAGCAGAAAAGTCGCCACCAATATTTTTTAAATGGGAAAACATTGGAAAACCCAAAAGAAAAGGTCTCTAACCAAAGTTTTAGATATGTGAGTCTATTACGCATAAGGAAGGTACTAGCACCCCATAGCGCCCGCTTATAAAACGGTTACCCCTAATTAATTATGCAAATCTTGTTAGCTTTCTAAAATATTTGTTTCACCTCAAAGGAAATGTTTTTTGATTTTTGTATTATTTGATTTTTATGGGTTTTGATTTAAGTAATTGACAAAAGAATTATTTATTATTTTGGCTTGACAGTTGTAGAGGCCCGCTCCTACGTATCCCCATGTGCAATGGAGAATTCAAAGCCACGTAGTCAGGGGCGTATCTAGGATTATCCTGTTGGGGAAGCGAAATAAAAGACTCGAATTTTTTTTTTTTACCAATGAATAGTATTTATTGCAGAAAATTATATATATTTCAAATCATAAAAAGTTTATTTAAATTATATTCTTCGTTTTTTCATGGTACTAAGTTTATCTATTATTGTATCAACATTGATATTTTCAGCATTTTCCCTCTCAATGTATAGAACTAATAAATTTATGAAAATATCATATTCAATCTTGTTGAGAATCCGAGTCTTAACAACTTTCATTGCAAAAAAAAACTCGCTTTGTAGATGTTGAAACAGAAAGCGTTAAAACAAGACATCAATCTGTCAACAAGTGGAATAAAAACTTTATCTGAAACTGAAAGCGTTAAAACAACTCGCTCTGTAGATCTTGTTTGCATTATTAGTAACTCATTTGTGATAGTTTTGTTCCCAAAAGATTGATCTTTATCCTTAATAAAAACTTTCCCTATCTTTTTTTTTTAAATAATTTCTATATTAGATTTTAATAATATCAATATAGTACGAGTTATTTTGAATAATCTAAAAACTTAAATATTAAGTAAATTGGAATATTTATCTTAAAAAAAGTCAAATTGGAATATAGAAATAAAATATTGCAAAAAATATACATAAAAATCCTTAAAATAAATTACCCATCTTATGGATAAGAAGAAAATAAATAATAGCTATGATTTTTTTCACACTTCACTTTTTCTTTTATCTTATCTAGCTATATTTACTCACTTTCTTTTTTATGTCTTTCTTCATATCTTATCACATCAATCATCATATTTTTCATTTCTCTCTTTGATCTTATCATTTTTTTTTACATTGGAAAGATAAACTACCCCTACCACTCTACCTATCCTATCATATTAATTTTTTTATAGAAAATAATTAAAGGATAAAATGAGAGGCCACGTGTGAATTGACTTTTGGCTTGTAGTAGTCAAGGATAATGGTACCTTTGAACTTAGATGCTGAACAAACATTTAACATTGTTTTTGTCATTCAGCTTCAACTCCTCTAGTTGCTGTCACAGTTACACAAGTTTAATCTTGTAAACTAACTAGAGGCTGAGAGATTCATAGTTTGAAGCAAGCTTGTTCCCTTCTTCCATTCCTCAATCATCTCCACCAGGTAAACCCACTGATTCAAAGTCAAATGCCCACTTTCCAAGACTCCTCCTTTCTCAACCATTTTCAATTTTTTATTCAATTCACAGATTTTTCAGATTGATTACACAAATGGGTAGTCCATAGTTTCACTCATCTAATTTTTCAACACAAAAAAATATTATAGTTTTTGTAGAGTTGAAAATTTCATCATATGCAGCGCAGTTTCGTTTGACTAATTGACTTTTTTCTCAATAAATTCTGAAACTTTGTGATTGCTCTGGTGTTGCTGATTATTGATTTTGGTCATTTGAATTTCCAACCTGTGAGTTAAGGTGTTGCTGAGCTTCAAAAATGGCTACTGGGGCTGTGCCAGCTTCGTTTACCAATGTCAAGACTTGGAACTCCAATTTGGGGTTTGCAAAAAGTATTGATTTTGTGAGAGTTGCTGATTTGAAGAGCATAAAATCTGCTAGGACAAAGGTGTCAATCATCAGGAACTCAAATCCTGGTCAGGATATTGCTGAACTTCAGCCTGCATCAGAAGGAAGTCCTCTTTTAGGTATGCCTGGTTCAAATCTATTATGTGTGTGTGTTTGGATTTTCGTTGAATTCAATGTGGATTTGTATTGAACTCAATGTGCCAAAATCTTACTTCTCCGATTCAGATGTGACAAAATATTAGTAGGATACGTGAAATTGCGTTTGTGTTTGCACGAATGCCCAAATCAAATGAGATTGTTTCGTGGGCTCTTTGTGATTTCGGGTGCAACCAATTATGAGAGTGTTGGAAAGAGAGTGTTATTTTATTTATGACTGTTTGGGTGTTTCTGCTAAAGTGGTTATTTACTTGATTTATTTTTTGGCTGATCCATGGATAATTTTCTGAATACAGTTCCTAGGCAAAAGTATTGTGAATCTATACACAAAACTGTCAGGAGGAAAACTAACACAGTGATGGTTGGTAACGTGGCCATTGGTAGTGAGCATCCTATAAGAATTCAGACCATGACCACTACTGACACTAAGGATGTTGCTGGAACTGTTGAACAGGTTAGACAACTATTCTTCTTTGCAACTATTCTTATTTGCAATTGATTAATGTATTTGATTGTTATGGTTATTAATCTGCTGTCCATTGGAAGGTGATGAGAATCGCAGATAAAGGAGCTGATATTGTTCGGATAACAGTTCAAGGGAAGAAAGAAGCCGATGCATGTTTTGAGATTAAAAACTCCCTTGTGCAGAAGAAGTAAGCATAAATTATAATTAACATGGTTGGTTAAGTAAGCTTGCCCATATTGTTTATGTATTCATCTGTGTACTTATTTACCTATGTCCAGCTACAACATACCATTGGTGGCTGATATTCATTTTGCACCCTCTGTTGCTCTGCGAGTAGCAGAATGCTTTGACAAGATTCGTGTCAACCCTGGAAATTTCGGTATGCATATCTTCATTAATTCATTTGTCTCCTTTTATTTTTTCTATTTCCTTTAAATTTTACGTGCTGTATTGCATTCTGAATCTGAGATGGTGGTCTTTCATAGCTGATAGAAGGGCTCAATTTGAACAATTAGAGTACACAGAAGATGACTATCAGAAAGAACTTGAGCATATTGAACAGGTGAATTTTAACTTTTAAGTCAGAAATTTTGGTGAAGTGCATGTGTATGCTAATTTATGAGCACTTCAATTGGGGTGACTTATCTCTCATACACGCATCTTTAGTCCTTACTTAGGATGTGGGAACAATTGATGTACTACATAAATAATGCTAGGAATATTAAGGAATATTCAGGAAAAGGGATATGGAATGCTGTATCATTCATGCTGTTTACAAGATTCTTTCCTTATCTTTTGCTTGTTTTCCGGGAACAATAAGTATAATTTCTCCAGGCTGAGCGAATGTCCAAAGAAAACATTATTTTTTCTTTCCGGAAATGTTTGTCATATTTGTATTTTCCTTTGATGCCTGGAAACTTTAGTTTCTTCTTTTTAATTTCTGTTAGAATTAATAATACCACAAATGAAATACGAACTCATTGACCTATTTTAAACATTATTTAATGCCAGGTTTTCTCGCCATTAGTTGAAAAATGTAAAAAATATGGGAGAGCAATGCGCATTGGGACAAACCATGGCAGTCTTTCTGATCGTATAATGAGCTACTATGGAGATTCTCCTCGGGGAATGGTCGGTCCTTCTTCCCCCTCTTATTCAGCAATGCATTTTTTGTGTAAATGTATTTCCTCCAGATATTTGTTCTTACTGGGCAATAATTGGACAGGTGGAATCTGCTTTCGAATTTGCAAGAATATGCCGAAAGTTTGACTATCACAATTTTGTCTTTTCTATGAAAGCAAGCAACCCAGTTATCATGGTTCAGGCATATCGCTTACTTGTAGCTGAAATGTATGTCCAAGGCTGGGACTATCCATTACACTTGGGAGTTACTGAAGCTGGAGAAGGTGAGGATGGGAGGATGAAGTCTGCAATTGGTATTGGAACTCTTCTTCAGGTATGCATGTTAACCAATTGCATATTAAATGGAAATTGTGAAATTTTTCAATTTCCATAAAAAATGGAAATATTCACCCAGCTGTTTAACATTCATTATAGACTTATGATGTATGTTGATAATATTTTGTTCATCAGGATGGATTGGGTGATACAATTAGAGTTTCTCTCACAGAACCACCAGAGGAGGAGATAGATCCTTGCAGAAGGTTGGCGAACCTTGGAATGAGAGCAGCTGAACTCCAGAAAGGGGTGGTATGGTTCAAAACTATGCTTCAATTTGACATGCTGAAACATTCTAAAGTCTGACATCCTTAAATTTTAACAACTTTTAATAATATTTCTTCCATCAGGCACCTTTCGAAGAAAAGCACAGACATTATTTTGACTTCCAGCGCCGTTCTGGTCAATTGCCAGTGCAAAAAGAGGTTAAATTATGAACTATGGGAGAATACTTAGCCAGATATATGCCACATGCACACAAACTCTGAGATTGTTTCCTTATTTTCCTTCTTATGGCTTGATCCATGCATTTAGTACTGAACTCTCCATCTTAATTCAGGGTGAGGAGGTGGATTTCAGAGGTGCCCTGCACCGGGATGGTTCGGTTCTCATGTCAGTGACCTTGGATCAGTTAAAGGTAACATTAGGATAGCTCTTCCCTGCTTTCTCTTCTGTCTGTCTAACTGGATATCTTTGTCAGTATATCTGTTTGTGTTTATCTAAATTTTATTCTCTTTATTTTCATGTATTGTTATGAGGTATACCAAAAAACCAAGGGTGTCTTGTGTTATTCTGAAATTTTTCATTCCCTGATTTTCACAGACACCAGAGCTTCTCTACAAGTCACTTTCTGCCAAACTCATTGTTGGCATGCCATTTAAGGTTTTTTACTCTATCTTATTGAATGAATGTCTTAGGATTTTAAGTAACAGGTTATTTACATATTAGGCCTTATATACTCAGGATCTGGCTACAGTAGATTCAATCTTATTGCGAGAACTTCCTCCAGTCGAAGATGCTGATTCTGTAAGAACTGAGAACCTTCACTTGAGAAATCATGTCTATATAGAAGCATTTACTTGTTCTGCTTCATTATCCATCAAAATATTTCTGCATTGTCAATTTATTGTGACTGTTGGAATAATTTTCTTTTCCTCTTTTTCATTTTGGGTACTATGATCAGCGGCTAGCTCTCAAAAGACTGATAGATATTAGTATGGGGGTTATAACTCCTTTGTCAGAGCAGCTAACAAAGCCATTACCCAATGCCTTGGTTCTGGTAAACCTTAAGGAACTATCTACTGGAGTTTATAAGCTTTTGCCACAAGGTGCTACTCACTCCGAGTATTTTTTTTTGAAGGTTCTAAATAATTACATGGACATTCCTTCAGATTTAATGACATTATACAAAGCTTGTTTTGAAAATTACGTAGAGTTCCCTTCTCTGAATTTTAACATAAGCTAAAGGTCGATCTATAGCAGTTAAAATAAGGAAGGTCCATGGTTTTTCTTTTAAACATGTAATGCACTTCGATAAAATCTTTTCCTCTCCAATTTAAAGTTAAATGTGATCTTATATCAATTGGTGATCTATTAGGTACCCGCTTGGTGGTGTCAGTACGAGGTGATGAGCCTTATGAAGAACTGGAAATTCTAAAAGGTGTTGATGCTACTATGCTTCTCCATGACCTGTCTTATGCCGAAGACAAAGTTAGTAGAGTGCATGCAGCAAGAAGGTGAGAATGTTGCTGACTTTGATTTCTGAACTTCACTTTTTGGGCTCTAAATAATACTACCTCCGTACCTTATTATTTAGAGCCCCAAAAAGAGGCACACCTTGGTCATTTTTATAGAAACTCACTTGAAGTTTGTGGTGCATTAATTATTTTTTGACAAGAATACCCGTATTTAATTGAACTTTCTCTCTCTTTCCACTCTCCAAAGCATAGAAATTAAGAAAAGTGGGTTATGAGTAATTTTGGAAAGTTGATGTAAATTGAGAACAAATTTAATGTTGCTAACTACATTAACCACATTTCTTAAAGGCTGTGAGATAGTAGTTATTTGGTTCTTATAATAAGGAGGTAGCAATATAAGCATAAATTGATGAGTGACAAACAAGTCTACATTGATCTTAATTGCTTGTATATATGATTCTGGATAATGAATCTATAGTGGTTCATAGATTATTCTAATCCTAATACCTTTTATTGGCCTCAGGTTATTTGAATACCTATCAGACAATTCTCTAAACTTCCCTGTCATTCACCACATTCAATTTCCAAATGGGATTCACAGGTAATTTAAAGTTACTACGGTAAGACTCAAGAAGTATGCAGTCCTTGTGAAAACTAATCAATTTGACATACAGGGATGACTTAGTGATCGGTGCTGGCTCTGATGCTGGTTCGCTTCTGGTTGATGGGCTTGGAGATGGTCTTCTCTTGGAAGCCCCAGACCAGGATTTTGACTTTCTTAGAAACACATCTTTCAATTTGCTGCAAGGATGCCGAATGAGAAATACAAAAACAGTATGTAGTTTAAGCTCACATACAAGACAAAGATTGAATTGGGAAAAAATAATAATAATCCTAATCTTTATTGATATGCCTAATATGTCATGCAGGAGTATGTATCATGCCCATCCTGTGGCAGAACCTTGTTTGATCTTCAAGTAATAAGTGCAGAAATTCGAGAGAAGACATCGCACCTCCCTGGTGTCTCGGTAATTGTGCTATCCTTTCCTTTCTTGTGTAGAACATGCTCCTGGCGTGTGTCGTGCTTTGATTTGCTTCCACACAAATAACCAATTCCTTTGTTTTGTAATAATTACTTTGTCCTGCATCAGATTGCAATCATGGGATGCATTGTGAATGGACCGGGGGAGATGGCTGATGCAGATTTTGGGTACGTGGGAGGTGCTCCGGGGAAGATTGACCTCTACGTTGGGAAGGTGACATGTTCTTTATATGCCTAAATGCTTAACAACCTGAATATGAAAACTCAGTAATTTGTTTTCAGTTTTATTCGCTTAATGAACTTAACTTGAGTCATTACTTTACGATTACAGACTGTGGTGAAGCGTGGAATTGAAATGGAGCACGCAACCAATGCACTGATTGATCTAATAAAAGAGCATGGACGTTGGGTAGACCCTCCAGCAGAGGAGTAAAAGGGCTACATTTTTATGTGATTTTCTTCTCTTCTCACCCAAGAGACGTTGGGTTATAGTTACTTTATACTCTATGTACATTTATATAAGCATTGAAATTTAGCTTTCAAATTTCTTTTTAACAGAGGTCCCAAATAAAGGGGGGACTCCCCAGCTGCACCTCTGTACAGACTATTTATTGCTTTGCCCCCAATCAATAGGGATAATTTTATAGAGAAAGAGTTCTTGGAACAATGCCAATTATAGGATATTTCATTCAGATTTCAGATTTTATAGAGAAATTAATTCTTGAACCAGTTGCTGGTGATGCTTGTCATGTGTTTCTGTTGTTTGTATGGCTGTGTTAACATGGTATTGGTATCCTTCGAGACCCAATTTCTTAATGAGAGGGTCTAAACGTTTACAACTTTAAGGCAACAAAGAAATTGGTAGCAACTCGTATACACTTACCTGCATGACAATGACATCTGAAAAAAATGTTTTGCCAAATTTTAAGAATGTGCCTCAATTCGTTTGCCAAAACATGGTAGCTCGCGCATCTATGAGATTGAAAACAATGTGTACCAATATTATAAAATTCAGACTGGTTGGTTAATGGTTATTGACTCAGTAGATATTTGATTAAAGAACCACTTTAGTTACAACTTGCAACTAAAATAGATGAAAAGTGGGAAATTACATACCTTGAAAGTTTATATGATGTATTGGTTGAATGTTTTTGCTCATTAATGGAACACAACTTTAAGTACTGCAGTCAATTAAAACAACTATAAATATATGCCTATAAATTATCAGACATGTGTATTGGTTGGCCATTTGTGCTTATTAATGGCATACAATTTTGACTATATCATTGTAAATCAAAATAACTATATTAATTATCTCACTTCACGTGATCTCAGAGTCTCAGGAGATTAGTCTCATCACTCTCATGTTTGCCGGCGGTGGGGACTGAGGATATCTTGGGAAACAATCAAATAAAACAACTATATTTTTTTTCTTATAATAGGGGTGGAGAGAGTATTATTTTCATCTAAAAACACAATTTAAAGAAAATTTGTGTAGTTTCACTATTTAAGTGTATTTTACACCAAAGAAATGATATTTGAGCTGATATTTATCTTGTTGGAAAGCAAGGACAAATGTCTACAAATCTTATAATGAACACTTCAAGAGTAAAATTAGATGTTTGCCAATTCATTTTTTTCTTAGAAGACAAAATCAAGATGTTGGTACATGTTCATGGAGATGTAAATGAAAACTCATTGGGGTGTAGTCGTCCGTTTTGCATGAAATTTGTGGCACTTGAACGATAATGTTGTGATCTACAATTCTTATAAGCGCGCCCAATACTTCAATACTCAAAATGCGTGTCAAAGTTGCCAGTAAAAAATGTAACTTCACATTAAAAGTCAACATTTTATTTGGTCCCCCATTACACAAGTAAAAGGTGTTCATTCTTATGTTACATCATCCAAAAAAACTGATTAATAAATCTTAAGATTACCATTATTCAGAGTCACACAGACCATGCATGTTTTGTGTCACAACTTGTGTGATACTACTTCTTTGTTTAGATTTTATTTTTAATATATTTAATTCTCCCACCCTACCAAGTATTTCGTCGCCAAGACCTCGACTCCTAGCCTTAGGGATGTGGATTGTTAGAGTATTGGGCCGACCAAATTACTAATATTGTGCCAAAATCTTAACATGTTGACCAAGTACCTGCTGAGTCAACCACCTGCAAAGAAATATGTCTAGATCCATCTTCCCTTACCTCATTATTAGATCCCCAAAATCTCTCATTCCCATAAATATAATTAGCTGATTCTCTCCGTTCTATTATGCAATTGCATAATTCATACTGTCGCTTTAATTTTAATTTACCGAGACTTGGCTCCATAAGAGTTCATCCTTACCTTAAAACATGCTCATTTTTACTGAGTAATCCTAAGATATAGTTTCATGTTGACCTACTGACTTTCTTTTAGGGTTTTTTTTAACAAACTTTAAACACCTTGATAATTCATTGACGAAGTAATTCAGACCAAAAGTGTTATATTTCATCATACTATGAGTCGCCACTAATTGCTCAGATCAGTTTGATGTGTTTATTCCGGTGGTTGACTAAAACTACTGTCTACTGCCACATAATGTAACTATGTAAGTATGTAACATGTCGCTAGTAAATGCAGCGGTTTGGCAGCCACTGCGAAAGGCAAGTTGAGATGGCTTTTATTTAAGTGTGGTTTCGCCGCAGAATACCTTCTAAACCGCCTTTAAATGTGTGAGATGGATGATGTGGTTCCGTATAAGATAAAGTGGATATTTGTTCACCTTTTTGATGTCATACGTAGCACAAAAATAAACACCAATATTTTATAAAGAGTTTAATGGATATGCACTTTCGGTGTAAAACAGTTTTACACTGACAACCAATCACAACATGCCACGTAGGTGGAATAAAGACTTTTATTCTAAATCTTAATTAAAACAAAGATATATTTTATGATGTGACAGAATTAAATTGGATGACTGTGTAAAATATGTTTACACTAACGGTGCACATCCCTTTAATTTTTTTTATGAAAATGAATCAAAATAATATAAACAAACAATTGCTTGTGTTCATCCAAAATGATCTTATTTTTGAATTGGATATAAGATAGCTGTTTTTTTTTTTAAATGGATATATATAAGATAGCTGTTTTCCAAAATGATCTTATTTTTTAATTGGATATAAGATAGCTGTTTTTTTTGTTGAAATGGATATAAGATAGCTGTTAAATCTCTAATTCTTTCTTCCTAAGGATAAAAAAAGCTGTCAAATCTAATTGGTAATGTTGTCAACTACTATGTTTAAATAACATTGGGCATTAAAGAAAAAAAAAACAAAAACCTCTTCATTTTTTTAATTGGTAAACCATGAAAATATCTTGAGATCAAAGTTTATTCACATTATACTCAAGTGACTCAACTAAATATCTTAGCACACACAAAAAAAATTGCTTTCTCCCTTATTTCACGAACTCTAATTAACGTGTTAAAAGCCAAAGAAAAGATTGTTGGTTCAGGTTTTTGTCATTCCCAAATAGTAGTAGTGGTACAAGTACAATGATTTAGCTCCTCTAAATGGTTGAGAAATAAATGTTTGGGATTTAGAGCCCAAAATAGTTTCTGGTAAACATGTAAAAAAAATATTAGGCTTAAATATGTTGGAGATTCCTCTACAATAGGGGTACTTTAGTTTAGGCCCCTACAAAACATTTTTTTTGGAATACACCCCTATTTGGAAAAGAATATGGAAGGATAAGCATCCACCGTTACAAGAATTATTAGTTTTCTAACAGAGGATGACGTGGTAGCCACATCATCAGGCCACATCATCAACGTTGCCAAGTAAGCACATGAACAAATGTTTAAAATAAAAAAAAATTAACCAGGATTCGAACACAGGTCTTGTAGTAAGGTATCTTTTATTTAAGT
The DNA here is from genome assembly GCF_012489685.1 of Lotus japonicus. Classification (NCBI taxonomy): domain Eukaryota; kingdom Viridiplantae; phylum Streptophyta; class Magnoliopsida; order Fabales; family Fabaceae; genus Lotus; species Lotus japonicus. The sequence goes on from NC_080043.1 coordinate 22,085,367, forward strand.
TGCAGGTTTTGTGTTCGAATCCTGGTTACATATTTTTTAATTTTAAACAATTGCTCATGTGTTTACTTAACAACATTGATGACGTGACCTGGTGATGTGGCTGTCACGTCGTTCTCCTTTAGAAAACTAACGATTCTTGTAACGATGAGGGCTTATCCCTCCATATTATTTTCCAAATAGGGGTGTATTCCCAAAAAAATATTTTGTAGGGGCCTAAACCAAAGTATCCCTATTTTAGAGGGACCTCCAACATATTTAATCCAAAATATTATAGTCTCTAACGATTATAATGACTCGCTCACTTTAAATAGAGCAATCAATTCAAGCTAGCCGGTAACCGGTCAATACATTTTATAGTTGGGTTAGAATTGTTGTGAGCTACTCCCTCCGTTTCAAAATATAGGTTGTTTTAGGTTGTGCACATTGTTTAAGAGTTCATTAATTGATGAATTTTTTGATTGAAATATCCCTATTTAAAGTTGTTTATATTAAGGAGAGAGAAATAATATTATTGGTTAAGTAGATAGTGAGAGTTGTGGTAGGTGAAAATTGAAGGTGGTAATTAAGAGATATAATATTAAATGAGGGTATATAAGGAAGAAAGAGAGAAAAAATACATTGGTTTTGCAAAACAACTTATATTTTAGAATATAGTACAAATTTTAAAACAACTTACATTTTGAAACGGATGGAGTACTAATTATCAGCTTAATATACAGCTGTGCCTTTGGGACAAACGGGTTGGCTCATTTCTTTTTTGAAAAAAAAATCACTTAAATATTAAAGTTTAAAAGAAAATTAAGGTTAAAAAATTCATTTTTCCATACATGAAAGCGTAAAACAAATAAAACTAAAAAAGGTAACAATAAATGTTTTGTAATTACTTACTCTCATTTTTTTAATTAGTTTTATATGTAATTTTAACGGGTTGTCTAAATGACTCAAGCAAAGTTTGGGTTAAATAACTCATCATCCAATCACAATGAAGATAAGTGAGTTGGTTTCTATATTTTATTTATTAATTTATTTCCAACTCACTTATCTCTAATGTGATTGGATGATGGGTTATTTAACCCGAACTTTCTCATGGGTCATTTAAACAACTCCAATTTTAACATGTTAATAATTAATAAAAAATTTAAGGGAAAAATAAAAAATCGCACCAATGGGTGAGCATGCCTATCAAATTTACATTGAGCTTGAATTTTGGTAATTTAAATTATACTTTTAGTCTTTTAGTTGGGTTATTCGGCTAGTTCGACGTGACCTATTTTTACCACCTCTAACTTTGAAGAGCCAGATCCAGTAGAACAAAAAGTAAAATTTTTGGGTTAAAGTGAAATCTGGAAAATAAGGATATTGAAGACGATGATATATATACTATACAGTTTTTGGTGACAATATATACTATATAGAGGTTCAAAATCCGTTGCAATAATCACAAATCAAGAAAGCAAAAAAATATCTAGAATTAGAATAAAATTGAATTGGTACCCGATTACCCGCTAATAATAAAGGGCGAAAAGAAACCAACCTAGCTTAGCTAGACAGAGTAACACAACGAAAATATGAAGTTTGAAGTTTAAAGAAGGGTTAATGGTCAAATTAGTCCTGAGTTTGTAAATAAGTTTGATTTTAGTCACTCCGAGGAAAAATGACGTTTAGTGACGGTAAAAAACTGTCGGTAATTGTGACAAAATTAAACTTGCTTACAAAGTCAAAGACTATTTTAACCATTAACCTTTTAAAGAATCTCTCTCCTTATGTCGAACCTATACTGAGATCGCCGGATATTTTGCTGTCGCTTCTTAAACCCCATCCCTGCCAACACAACCACCGTCACAGCCACCACTACTCCGATCACTATTGCGACCTTCTTTCTGCCGCTCATTTCTCCTGATCCTGATGATGATGAGTCTGAATCTGTGAATCTCCCGCCTTCCACACCTTCGTGGCTGATCAAGCTGCTACTCCCCATCGGCGAAGGAGCCGGAGACGAACCTGGACTCCAACTCTGCGGAGTAGGCGCCGCCGGAGATGAAGCTACGGGTGAGCTTGTCGGAGCAGGGACAAAAGGGGACGGAGATGGAGATGGAGAGCTGGTGGTTGACGGTGACGGTGACGGTGAACTGGCGGAGAAAGAGAGGTGCGGTGAAGAGAAAAGAAGAAGGAGAGAAAGAAAGGTGAATCTCGCAGCGGTTATTGTTGCCATTGATTTGAAAGAAAGAAAAAATGGAGTGAGTGTGAAAAGTTTTTGAAGGAAACGGTGTGTGTTTGTGGCGTTGTCTACGTAAACGGAAAGGGAATGAAAGTGATTTTCACGTGTTTGGATACGCTACAAACGTATATTAATTTAAAGAGATGGCAAAGTTTGCTTTTCATGTAACTCAAGAAACAACTTTATATTGTGTATGAGATTGAATGAATGTAGCATCTATGATCTATGTCCACGTTTTATCGGCGCATCTTGATTTATATGCCAGCTTCTGGTTTCTAACCCTCATCATGCTGCATGCATATATGGTACAATATAAGATTTTAATATTTTAATTTGGACATACACAAGAGTATCTCTGCTAGAGTTAGTTGGGTTAGTTGAGTCCATTGTGTAAACCAGAGTTAGCTATCTTTAGTTTAGCTAACTAGAGTTGGGTTAACTAGAGTTGGTCAATTGTTGATTGTATAAATACTGTTAACACTACATCAGAAAAGGGCTTTTACAGTGCCCCTTTTACAGCGGTTTAGGTGGCAGCCGTTGTAAAAACACAAACACGGAGCGGATGATGGGCTATTACAGCGGTTCTCTTAGAAGGCGCTGTAAACACAAAAACACGGAGCGGTAATAGGCTTTTATAGCGGTTTATATACAGAACCGCTGTAAAAAATAGGTTCCACTATTTATAGCGTTTATTAAACTAACTGCTGTAAAATTAACGTAAATAATAAAAATCCAGAATTCAGGTTCCGTATGGGAATCGAACCCAGGTTCCGTTAAAAAAACGTAAGAGTCTTTCCACTAGGCTAGATTCACTTCATGATAGATTTGTACAATTTATAGTATTAATATTAGATTTAGTTGTTTTCTTTAATAATTGGTTCAAAAAATGTACTCTGTGAGATTCGAACCCGGGGTACCACACAAAATACAATGAGTCCTTTTCACTGGGCTGTAATACACTTTTAGTCAGTTTATTCGATTTTTAAGTATAAGTATTATCACTACAAGAAAATTGCCATATACCTATTAGTGACGGAAAGTAAAGTGTGGGTATATGTATGATATACTGACAGAATTTTAATAAAGCGTGGGTATAAGTGGGGTAAAACAACGAGCAGTTATGGGCGTCACTAATTCTTTTAGTGACGGAAATGAAAACGTGGGTATTTACCATAAAAAACTTACTCTATCGAATCTTTTTGTTTCCACCGCTCTTTCTCTCTGAAATTTCATTTCCCTCTCACACGAGTCATTCTTTAATTCATTCTGAGGTGTAAGAAAAACCCTAATTTTGATGCCTCAACTTCACTTCTCCTCCAAATCGAGGATCCATCCCCAAAACACCAAGAAGCCCAATCAATCTCGCTTCCTTCACCTTTATCACTCCACCAATAAGTTTCACACCTTCAACTTCAAAGAGGGAAGACACCGAGAGAGATGAGGAGGCAAAGGAGACAGAAACGGTCGCTGATGAAACGGGAAGCAGAGACTCCTCTCCTTTCTCCCCCCAAACGACGGAAACGGAAGGTGCGATGGCAAATTCTGTGGTTAGGTTTTTTATTCAGTTATGGATCTGGAGGATTTCTGATCCAGATTGCAGCGTGCAGATGTCGATGTTTGGGTACTACTGAGTACTGATTGAGGAGATGGAGAGAAGGCCTTTATGCAGCGTCTTTGATGCTTCAACAGATATTCAATTTTAACTCCAACTTGAAGACCTTCACAGGTTGTCTTCTTCTTTTTTTCATCCCCACTTTTTTTTAAAATAATTTATGTTACACATTGACAAATGTAATTTTCTAGTTGTGTTTCTGATACTAGGTAATTTAATTTTGGTTTTCAGGTAAGAAATTGCAGGTAAGACTTTATGCTTAGAAAGTTAGAATCTTTCATTTTCTGTTGAAATTTCTGCATTTTCTCTTCCTTATATAACATTGAATTTACTTGATTTACTACCTTGCAGCCTGAATGATTGGCTCTTTGAATTTTTCTAACACAGGATGCTTTGGCCCTGGTATGAACTTCTCATAAAGTAGCAGATTTATGTATCAAAAAATGTCTCTTGTTAACTACTTCTCTGACTTTATTAGTTTTTGAATCATTCAGGTATTAAAGGTGAGCTTCAAAATATATTGTGCCCTGAATGATGGAATCATATATCTTATGGATGAGTTAGTGTCTATCTCAGTTTAATTTGTAACTTTTACCACCTTATTTGGATTTTAAATTGTACTAACTAATGAAGGTTGCAATTCTTTGATATTTCAACATCTGATGCAGTAAAGGCTCAACCTAGTTATAAAAGAGCTTTGATACAGGTTTATGATCAATGATGCTTTGGTTCAGAAACATTCTTCTTACTGTCCAATGTGAATTGTATTTTATTTTCAAGAGTCAAGACTTTCCTAAAGGGTCGTACTTGTTGAATTGATAGTTATTCTAATTCTAACTATGCAGGATTTTACTCTTGCAAGCTTCTTTAAAAACTGCAAAGAATTAAACCTTGCTAGAAATTTTCAATTTCCAACCTTAATATAGGTGCTAATTTTGATATATGTTCAATTTATCTGTTAATTGCAGGCTTGTAGTTAGAAACTTGATATTTTGATATATGGCTTTGTTTGCAGTTGATCCACTTTTATTTGGAAAATCCACTTGTCAACCTTTTCTAGTCTCATTCTTCATTACTCAGTTTCATTAACAAGTTTATATGCTTTTATTGAAACCGTTAGTTTAATTCCCAAGCAGATTATTAAAATCTCCTCTCACATAAAGCAGCATCACAGTTTGAAGTGTTGTCTACTTCCGGTGATACGTGCTTAGGTGGTGGTGACTTCGATTATGTTTGACTTGTTTCTTTTTTAGTACTGTAAACTATAAAAGTTATACTTTGGTGTATGCCCATGATCAACATTTGTTTGCTAACTTTCTTATCATTTCTATTCGCTGTAGAAAATTGTTGATTGACTGGCAGCAAGCTTCAAGAGAGATAAGGTATTGACCTTTTGAGAAACAAACAAGCTCTTTAGCTTTTTGATAGTGATAGCATTTTGCTTCCCCAGTGGTGCACTCTATCCAGTCGTTAAATAGCTGCTAAATTCATACTTGTAGTAGCTGCTAAGTATCCTTTGCCTCGTGATATAGCTGGCAACCTATAACTTGTAGCTAAGTTAATGTAAAAAGGAGTAGTGTCTGTTTATAAACTTGTCTATTTATTTACATGAAGTTTTCTATATAGAACAAAGATATCTGAGTTTACAGCATTCATTTAGTGTTTATTCTTTGGCTTTTGTAGTGCCCTCGTCAGACTAATAGTGTTGATTGCGGATATTATGTGATGAAGTTCATGAAAGATATCATCACTCACCAACAACTTGTGATCCCAACGAAAGTAAGAAACTTTGATATGCGTTCGCATTGGATTTTAAAAGCTCTAATTGCAACTTAACTCTATTTTTATGCTGTTTTGTAGTATTTTGAAGATTGTCAGTTCGTTTCCTACAATGAAGAGCAATTGCGTGAAGTTAAAGATGAGTGGGCTGCTTACGTTTTTTACAATTGTTTTTAGTATTTAATCTATTGGATAGTTATCTATGAGATGGTGGTAGATGAAGTTAAGGACGTGGTTGAGATATTATGCACTTTAGAAATTGCTTCAAATTTATGAAGCTTTTGATATTTAGATATATTGGTTTTGATATGCTGAAGTTCAGAAAATGTTTATTTTATGGCTGAGTTGATATCCTGTGTTTAGAAAATGTTGATCTTTTTTGTTTGGAAGACTCAAATGGGGAGAGGGTCCTTATGATTTGGAGACTCAAGGCACATTTCTATTGCAAAAACTCATTTATGGGAGTTTTTTTTTACTGTCATGAAATTACTGTCCATATGATTGCTATAAGAACAGAGGTTCTGTTTACATGAGATGTTACTGTGCTTATATGCTATACCTTGTTTTAGCTTATGTTACTGTGTTATACCTTGTTTTAGTTTGGTGATCAATAATGTTACTTACACACCTCCCATTTGAGGTGGAATGAAGAGAGAGATAGGAAGAAAAGAAAAAGTAAGAGAGAGAAAGTATGAGATGTGATAGATGATAAGATGAGAGAGATAGAAACAAAAAGAGGTGGAAATAAAGTGTTTAAAAAATAAGGTGTGTATATATCATTACTCGTTTGGTGATGTGTATTGATTTTGCAGTCAGCTTTCATAGCTTTTGAAATGTGTACCCTTTCGGTTAAATTATGATCAATATATCTTCTTTTCAGAAAAAAAAAAAAGAAATGTTGATCTTTTGGCTGAACAGGTGTGGTAATTAATTCAACAAAAAAAAAACAAATTACAGCGGTTCCGTGGTGGAACCGCTGTAATATATATTATCAAACACAGCAGTTACTGCCTGAAACCGCTGTAAAAGAAGACTCAAGTACAACGGTTATTTTAGAGAACATCTGTTGTAGGTATGTATTTACAGCGGTTTTATTAAATCAACCGCTGTAAATAATGAGTCTTTTACAGCGGTTAGAACCGCTGTTAAGGCTTTTACAGTGGCGAGATCTACAGCGGTTCTGGACCGCTGAAAACCGCTGTAAAAGGCAAAAAAAAACTGTTGTAAAAGCTATTTTTTGGTGTAGTGTAAGTTATGAATGAAAGTTTAGTTGTTGCGTTTTGTTGAAACATAATTCATAGTGTTGAGAGCTTTTTGTTAGAGTTTACAATTGGTATCAGAGCTCCGAAAGGGGCCTGAACCAAGAGAGAACCGCAGTTCTTGAAATTGAAGAGTGATTGTGAGCACAAGGAAGAAAACGAGTAATAACCAAGGATACGGCGAAAGATATCTGGGATTCGATGAAGCTGAAGTTTCAAGGATCAACCAAGGTGAAGCGCGCCCAATTGCAAACCCTAAGACGTGAAATTGAAATTCTTGGCATGAAGGAAGGGGAATCTGTCAATAACTACTTTGCCAGAACACTGAGTATTGTCAACAAGATGCAGATTCAAGGTGAGTCTGTAAAAGAAACCCTTATTGTGGAGAATATTCTGAGGTCCATGACCGAAAAATTCTACTATGTGGTATGTTCAATCGAGGAATCCAATGATATGAGCACACTGACGGTGGATCAGCTTCAAAGCAGTCTTTTGGTTCATGAGCAGCGTATGAAGGGCTATAGAGAAGAAGAACAAGCGTTGAAGGCTTCGAGTTCTGGTAAACCAGGAAGGAGCAGAGGAAGATCTTCTTGGGGCCGTGGACGTGGTAGAGCAAGAAGATCTGTGAATAAAGAATCAGTCGAGTGCTACAAGTGTCACAAACTTGGTCACTTCCAGTATGAGTGTCCAAGTTGGGAGGAGAGTGCAAACTATGTAGAAATGAGTGAAGACAATGAAGAAGTGCTACTGATGGCTAAGGCAGAGGATAATCAAAGGAGCATTCTTGATGAGAGTAAAGTTTGGTTCCTTGATTCAGGATGCAGCAACCACATGTGTGGAATGAAGGAGTGGTTTCATGAAATTGATGAGGAATTAACTACCACATGAGGTTAGGTGATGATTCAAAGATGGTGGTCAAGGGAAAAGGGAAGATAAAGCTTCATATTGGAGGATTGAACCAGATCATCTCTGAGGTATATTACATTCCAGAACTCAAGAATAATCTTCTAAGCATAGGACAACTTCAAGAAAAGGGTCTGAGTATCTCTTTTGGTCAGAATTGGTGTCGAGTGTATCATCCAGAAAAGGGTCTGATTATGCAATCGAAAATGTCCTCAAATAGAATGTTTGCAGTTATTGCAACTGTACTGTTTTCAAATTGCTTTACAGCAACTTCCATGGATGAAAATGTATTGTGGTATCGAAGATATGGGCATTTGGGCATGAGCGGACTAAAGATTCTTGCACAAAAGTCTATGGTGAATGGTTTACCAGTGCTAACAGAGACAGAGAGTACTTGTGATGAATGTCTCAAAGGGAAGCAACATAGGGACCCCTTTCCACAGAAAAGCACATGGAGAGCTTCTCAAAGACTTGAGTTGATACACTCAGACATATGTGGTCCCATCAAGTCTGAATCAAACACTGGCAAGAGGTACTTCATCACTTTCATTGATGATTTCTGTAGAAAAACATGAGTTTATTTTCTTAGTGAGAAATCTTCTGCTCTTGAAACTATTAAGAAGTTTAAAGTCACTGTTGAAAATGAGGTTGGGGATAAAGTGGGTTGTCTAAGAATTTACAGAGGGGAAGAGTTCAATTCTAAGGAGTTTGGTGAGTTTTGTGAACTCAGTGGAGTTAGGAGACAGCTCACAACATCCTATACCTCTCGGCAAAATGGAGTAGCTGAGAGGAAAAATATGACCATCCTGAATATGGTCAGATGCATGCTTTCAGACAAGGAAATGCCCAGAGAATTTTGGCCAGAAGCAGTGAATTGGTCAGTATATATCCAGAATAGGAGCCCTACAATTGCTGTGAAGAACACTACACCTGAAGAGGGATGGAGTGGTAGAAAACCTTCTGTGCATTTTTTAGGATATTTGGATGCATTACCTATGCACATATCCAAGAAAATCAGAGAAGAAAACTTGAATAACACAAGTGTTAAGTGTGTGCATTTAGGCATTAGTGCTGAATCCAAAGTCTATAGGCTCTACGATCCCCTTTCTAAGAGGATCATTATCAGCAGGGATGTGGTGTTTGCTGAGCATGAGAAATGGGACTGGAATATAGGAAAGGAGGGAATAGAAGAGCTTGATGATGAGGGAGATACTGAATGTAACGCCTTGAATTTCAAGTGTCACTTTAGTAACCTATTAAATTAAATATGCAATATTTTCCAAATGATTTATAAACACGAGTATATTTTTTTTCTCTTCAAATGTATTTCCAAAACAGGTCATCCGTAATCCCAACTACAAAGGGATTTACATCAAGCCTTGAACAAGGCGAGTACCCGAAACCCCAAATATAAATTTCTAAAATCGTTATGCAAGCTTAAACCAATAATGGTTAGCTCTCTAACTCAAGGCTCTAACTCTACACCCGTCTCTATTCTTCAAGTCTTCCACAGTTCTTCAAGTTCTCCTCTTCGACTCGTACGAAGGTCAAGCTCCATCGAAGATTCTCCATCGCCTAATAGCGTTAAGCGCCCAAACAACAAGTAGCAAATAGAAAGGGTTAACTCCATGCAACTACCACATATAAAAGAGAAAATCATGCTATTCAAATCTAATACATGCCATGGTAAGTAAGCTACCAATTTAATTCAGGATAGATGACAGCTCATCCTATCGATCATGAAATCGAATCATATATTTAACAGAATTAAACATATCAGCATATCAGCAAAATCAACGATATGGTTTTAAAACAGATACCAACAAAACTTAACAACATAAACTAACTCATGAATCAATAACTTAACAGAATAGGTTAATTCAGATAACAATAACTTCAACAATATAACATCAAATCAGATATCAACAATCCTCAACAATATAACGACAAATCAGATATCAATAATCCTCAACAATATAACGACAAATCAGATATCAATAATCCTCAACAATATAACATCAAATCAGATATCAACAATCCTCAACAATATAACAACAAATCAGATATCAATAATCCTCAACAATATAACATCAAATCAGATATCGACAATCCTCAACAATATCAATCAAATCAGGTATCGACAATCCTCAACAATATCAATCAAACAATAACGTCTCGCAAGACGGGACAGTCCTGTGAAAATATCCACTCCAATGTATCTAAGTAACGCCTCGAAGGAGATAGTCATGTGCAAATATCCACTCCACTACCACTTGATAACGTCTCGCAAGACGGGACAATGATAGGACACACCTCCTCATTGAAGGTGCGAAAAACACTAAAAGGGGGGGGGGTTGAATAGAGTTTTTGAATAATGGGTACACTTTTGAAACTTTTCAAAACTCGAAGATAATAACTAGGTGCTGAAGGATAAGAAGTAAAGCACACAAGTATTTTATCCTGGTTCACTTGAGATAAAAGCTCAAGCTAATCCAGTCCACCTGTTAAGGTGATTTCTTCCTTCTTCTGATGAAGGCAATTCACTAAAATCAATGAGTGTTACAACTGCACTTTGCAACCTGCTAAGTGACTAACAATACACTGATTTTCTCACTAGTATCCTCTTAAGAAGCTGATCTACCGATCCTCTTAAGACTAGCTAAACACTGAATCAGCCTTGATTCAGTCCTCTCAAGATCCGACCAACCTTGGTCTCTTAAGGAACTTTACAATGTGATGTAAAAGGTTTCGGGTTTACAACAAGTGCTTCTGAAAAGCTAATAGTAAACTCAGATGTTTAAGAACAGTGAAGAAATAATGCTAAGAGATTGGTTCGTATATGTTGAATGATTTCAGCAAAGTTTCTTGGTTTCTTTCTTCTTTCTTCAGCCTTTATATATTCCAAGACTTGTGATGTAGCCGTTGCTAGGGTTTTATCCGTTGGAGTGGAAATTCTGTAATATCAGACTGCTAGGCTGTACAAGGTAGGTGGCGGACAGACTGAGACTTGTACAATGTTGTACTATGATAGCGACCTGTCCTTTCACCAGTTGACTTGTGATCAAGGAGCTTTAGATGAGCGTTGGTGAAGCTTCTGATCATCGTCAGATTGAAGCTTGGATTCTTCTGACCTTGCAACTTCTGCTTCTGAACAAGTTCCTCAGAACTTTTGATCGTCAGAGCTAGAATAACTTGGGTCTTCAGAACCAACTTCTTGCAGGTCTTCAGAACTTGAGTCTTCTACTTCTGGACCGTTCCACTGGAACATCTGGTCTTCAGAACTTCTGACTCTGGTTCTTCAGAACTTCTTGAGAGCTTGTATCTTCAGAGCTTCTGGAGTGTTTGCCACTGTTCTGAACGAACATGGTAGGTTAAGAAGCTCTCTTTTTAGTAACCCTTGGTTCTTCTTCTTCTGAACGAATAGGCTTGGGTTAGATTCAGAACCTGTTTGTCACATCTTAAAAAGACAAACGTTAGGGTACCACAATTGTTCATCATCACAAACCTTAAATTGTAATCATCAAAACATAGAGATGCAACCACTGATCAAACCTTGATCTTACACTCATCGCCACTTATAACGTCATACATGACGGGACAATCATAGGACACACCTCCTGATCGCCACTTAGCGTCTCACAAGACGGGACAATGATAAGATACACCTTCTCATCGCCACTTAATAACGTCATACATGACGGGACAATCATAGGACACACCTCCTAATTGCCTCTTTAGGACATCTCGAAAGATGGGACGATCCCGTGGGACATAACCACCTCATCGCCACTTTAAGCAATTCAAAACATCTAATCCAACTAAGTAGTCACTGAAACAACAATCTCAAATTCCATAATCAAATCAGGATAATCACATGTTATTCATATTATCAACAAACATACGTCTCATCAAAATGCATACTAACTCAGCTCACTATTTCAACATAACAACAATCAAAGTATCAACAATAACCCTGTCTTATCCGCTAGAAAGCAGTAATGACAGAAACCAGTAAACGACCGAAGCCTCTCAGAAAACAGAGACACACGTCTCAATAAGTTCACTCGGCTAAAGCCTCCATAAAACATTTTCCCATTTCAACACAATAATCATAATCCAATGCCAATCAATATAAACATCTTCATCTCAAACGCATGCAGTGCGATAAAAGCATGCAAGACTCAAAGACGCGCTAAAACCGAATTACCCTTACCTTAGCCAATTTCTCATTCCAAGCTCAACATCCCAGTCCAATCCAAAATAAAGCTCCCGAACCCAGCAAGTTCCCCGGGCGTCCTCCTCAGTTGTGAAACCTCACCAATTGCTCCAAAGTCTCTTTCCTCGGCTCAACTCGTTTCAAACCTCGAGGCCTACGTATAACAACTGTCAGTGCGACGATCAGGCAAGAAACGACGAAAATCCTCCTCCTCCTTCTCCTCTTGAAGCTCGCGGGTTTGGATGGCAATGGTGGAGAGATTTTTGAGTTTTTTTGCTCTTTATAGGAGATGGAAAACGCGGAAAAATGAAAATTTCGCGATTCCGATTTTTCCTGCACATTCCTCGGTGAATTATAAGAAAGAATCCGGCGACATAATTCCAGAACTCGAAACAGGTTTCCTGGAATTTAAGCAAACGACTCGCTAACGGTGTTAATCGATTTAACCCGAAAAGTTACTTTTTGCATTCGATGTCGGAAGAGAAAACTTCCTTCTGAAGAAAGATTGGAAATATCGAAAGAAATGGGTGTATGCGTGTGGAATCTTCGTTTGAAGCTCCGAATGGAAAAAAGTCTTCATAAACAGTTTACTTTAAGGTTCTTGAGCTATCAGGGATTCAGTTTCGGAAAACTTCCTAGAAATGAAATCGATCATTCGTACATTCCAGGGTTTCGTGTTGAAACACTCGTCAGGGAAAGGAATAAGAGAAATTCTTATAATCCTCTGAATATTTTTGAATTCCGCTTCTACAGTGCTTTAAGAGCGGATTAGTCTTTTACTAACGCTTTCGCCCTAAGGCGGAAGTGAATAAAGCTCGTGCTATAACCTATAACGACTATAGAACTATTCTTAACCATTTCCTGAACTTTCTTCTTCATAACGCTAATCCAAACATTAAACACAAGTCAAGTTCCCCTCGCGCTTACACAAAATCCTATGCGTGAGTTGGAAATTAATTATTTATTTAATTCTAAAACCCTAGGTCTTACACTGAAGAAAAGTTAGATGGCAGTCCAGCTACATCCACTCCTGTCACAAATTCTAGTGAGGAAGCTGTAAATGAAGAGGCTGACAATGGAGCCACACCTAGCAACATTGTTCAACATCCAGATCATGAGGAAGAAGCAAATGAAAGGAGAGGTCAAAGCAAGGTTGTGAATCAACTTGTGTGGATGAGAGAGTTTGTCCTTGGAGAAGAGTTAGATGAAGATGGGGAGCATCTTGGGTTTGTAAGTGATGTAGCTCAACATGTTGAAAACTATAGTCTCTCAGCAGCAGTTTGGACACCTATAGCTGATCCTGTCACTTTTGAAGAGGCGGTTAAGAGTGAGCATTGGCAGAGAGCTATAGATCTGGAAATTGCTTCAATTGAGAAGAATAATACTTGGAAGCTAGTCTCACTTCCTAAAGGAGCTAAGAGCATAGGTGTCAAATGGGTTTACAAAACCAAGTACAATGAAAAGGGAGAAGTGGATAAGTATAAAGCAAGACTTGTGGCAAAGGGTTATGCACAGCTGCAGGGAGTTGACGTCACTGAGTTGTTTGCTAGTGTTGCCAGGTGGGACACTATTAGAACCATATTAGAACTAGCTCCTCTGAACAATTGGAATGTGTTCCAATTAGATGTCAAAAATGCATTCCTGCATGGTGAAATTGAAGAAACAGTGTATGTTGATCAGCCACAGAGTTACTTGATTCAAGGAGCTGAGGGAAAGGTGTATAAACTGAATGAGGCCTTATATGGCTTAAGACAAGCACCAAGGGCCTGGTACAGTAAGATTGATGCATATTTCCAGAAGGAATGTTTCTCCAGGAGTCCCTCTGATCATACTTTGTATGTGAAGCAGGGAAAGGATGGCTTAATCTTGATAGTTAGCTTGTATGTTGATGATCTAATTTTTACTGGTAATTGTGATGCTTTAATCAGTGAGTTCAAGCTATCTATGCAGCAAGAGTTTGATATGAGTGACTTGGAAAACAATGAGCTACTTTCTTGGAGTTGAAGTTCAGAAAAACTCAGAGGGTATCTTCATCAGTCAAGGAAAGTATGCAAAGGAGGTGTTGGAAAGGTTTGGTATGAGTAATAGTCAGCCTGTGAAGAACCCTATTGTACCTGGTACCAAACTGTCAAAGAAGGGAGCAGGAACTGAGGTGGATGCTACTCAATACTAACAGATGATAGGAAGCCTGATGTATCTCACTATCACCATACCCGACTTGATGTTTGCTGTCAGTTTGGCAAGTAGATATATGGAAAGGCCTACTGAGCAACATCAGCAGGTGGTCAAAAGAGTTATGAGGTATCTTAATGGAACTACTGGTCTAGGAATTCTGTATAAGAGGAGGGGAAGTAGAAATCTGGTTGCCTACACAGATAGTGACTATGCAGGAAATGTTGATGATAGGAGGAGCACCTCTGGATATGTTTTTCTACTAGGGGAAGGTGTTGTTGCTTGGTCTTCTAAGAAGCAAGCAGTTGTTAGTCTCTCAACAGCTGAGGCTGAATTTATTGCAGCAGCTTCTTGTGCTTGTCAGTGCATTTGGCTGAGAAGAATTCTTTTCTCACTTGACCATTTCCTAGACAAGTGCTCACAGATTCACTGTGACAATAGCTCAGCCATCAAGCTTTCAAAAAATCCTATCTTGCATGGTAAGAGCAAGCATATCGATGTCAGATATTATTTTCCGAGAGATCTTGTTCAGAATGGCAGAATTGAGTTGGTCTACTGCAGCACTGTTGAGCAACTCTCATATATAATGACTAAGCCTTTGAAGGTGGAGACCTTTGAGAGGTTGAGAAGAGAATTGAGAATGTGCAGACTTAGTGGATAGTCTTTGAGTCTTTGAATTGTATTGTTTTGATTTGTGTTTTGTTATGCAGACTTGGTAGATAAGCTAGAACTGCATACTGCAAGTTCAGTTTAAGGGAGGGTGTTAGAGTTAGTTGGGTTACTTGAGTCCATTTTGTAAACCAGAGTTAGCTATCTTTAGTTTAGCTAACTAGAGTTGGGTTAACTAGAGTTGGTCAATTGTTGATTGTATAAATACTGTTAAGTCATGAATGAAAGTTTAGTTGTTGCGTTTTGTTGAAACAGAATCCATAGTGTTGAGAGCTTTCTATTAGAGTTTACAACCTCAACATGTGATAGCTAGTTATGAGACTAATCTTATTGAGAACTGGAGATAATATTAGTAGAGTTTTATCAATCGGCCACTTCAAACATTTTTTTTTGAAAGTACCACTTTAGACATATTATTTTAGAGTTGTTTCTAATTTGCAATAGTAAAACCCGAGTCTAAAATGTATGACAGTTGAATGTATAAGAAAATTTGAATATGTATATATGTTTTGTTTGAAGGCACTAGAATGTCTATGTATATATGTTTTGTTTGAAGGCACTAGAATGTCTATATGTCATTATGCTCTTTCAATAACTATGTATTGTTTATAATATATAAAAGTTATAGTCATTTAGTTTAAATTTATAATTTTATACATTATAAAGAAGAAAATTAAAATAAATGATAAAATATGATTGGATGTCTATGTAAAAAAAAATTGTTTTTAGTGCATTAGAAAAATAAACTACAACCTTTCAGGAATTGATACTTGGATTTCAACATCCTCAATATATATATACACCAGTTTTTACCACTTGAGCTATCACAACCAGTGCATATAAATTAAATATATAATATATTACTGAAATGATAATTTACTATAATTGGAAGTAAATTTTAAATTTTAATTGAAATAATAAATCATCTTTGTTTCCGACCAACTAAAGCTAATATCGTACGCCCTCCGTTCCATAAAAAATTGTTTAAAGTTACGACACAAAGAATATATATATATATATATATATATATTGTCTTCGATCTCAGGTTCAAGATGAAGCTCAGAGATTCTCCTTTTGAGTCTGCAATACCTGCTAATATGGCCCGGCTTGCCGCAGTTGTAGCAGGTAACATCATATATATATATATATATATATATATATATATATATATATAAGATGACACTAGTATTTAATATTTTTTAGAAAGCAAAAGTTTATATTAGTTGGGTAGAGGGAGGTCCAGGGATCGAATCCTGGCAGACGCAATTTATCTTTCCGATATACCAAAAAAGAAAAGAAGCGAGCTTTCCAAGCAACAGAAAAACCACAAAAGTAGCATCATAAAAAGGATGCTATACGCCCACCAAAGCCCAAACCAATAACCTCGAATTTATCCAGCCACAAAACGTCAACAAAAACCCCGAAACCAACGTGGTCAAAAGACATCCACACTAAAAACTTAAGGTAAAATAACAATCCTCTATGAAGCACTGTATAACTTGGGTGGGAGTTTTAAGATGCTTTGCTAAACTTTTAGGCTTAAATGCATTTTGTGCCCCTGATGTTTCAGGGGCGTGCAAATGATACCCCTCTTCTAATTTTGTCAACGTTTGTACCCTCCATGAAACAAAAGAGTGTAGTGTTTACCCTTCCGTCAGTTCAACGTTAGTAAACTAACGGAGGGGCTGACGTGGCTTTTTTTTTTCTTTTTTCTGGCATGCCACGTGGATAATAGTAAAACAAATGGAAAAAAGAGATGAGGGGGATTTGAACTCGGGACCTAGAAGTAGCAAAACACCGATTTAACCAGTTGAGCTACATACATAATTAATATATGTTGTACGAAAATTAAATTTATATCATCTCCTTCATCATCATCAATTTTATATCCTCTTCTCCTTCCTCCTCCTTCTCCATCACAACACACACAGACTCTTTACATTCCTCCTTCTACATGATAAATTAGGCTTTTAAAACATGATTAGCTAGTAAAGTTAGGGTTTAGGAAGGGGCAAGCCAAAATTGGAAGAAATTAGAGTTCCTTACCAAAAATTGATTATCAATTTGACAAGAGGGGAAGGAGAGCTCCACGGTTCTGAGCTCAGTGAGTCCTCCGGCGAGGGTTGGCCGGAGAAGACGGTGGATGGCGGCGGCTGGCGGCGGTTTACGACGGAGGTTGTTGGAATGGAGAATTTCTTTATGGGTTTTGCAGCTGATGATGAGGGGAGTTCAGTGGTAGTATTCGTTTCTCCAAAAGCTAAGGGGTTCGCCGGAGATCGAAGCTTGAAGGTGCGGTGGTTAGGGTTTCAAAGTTTCTCTGTTGTGGTGGCCATGGGGCGCGTTCAGGGTCGTTTGATGGTGATGAAGGCGCGGTGGTGCTCGCGGCTGGCCAGAGAGAACGAAAGGGGGAGAGGCGGCACCACCGTCAGCGAGATCTTCAGGCCGGGAGCGTCATCGGTGTAGAATCGCAGCATGTTGCTTGTGAGGAATGTAAAGAGAAGAAGAAGACTGGAGTGACATTCCAGGTGAGGAATGTAAAGAGTCTGTGTGTGTTGTGATGGAGAAGGAGGAGGAAGGAGAAGAGGATATAAAATTGATGATGATGAAGGAGATGATATAAATTTAATTTTCGTACAACATATATTAATTATGTATGTAGCTCAACTGGTTAAATGGGTGTTTTGCTACTTCTAGGTCCCGAGTTCAAATCCCCCTCATCTCTTTTTTACCATTTGTTTTACTATTATCCACGTGGCATGCCAGAAAAAAGAAAAAAAAAAGCCACGTCAGCCCCTCCGTTAGTTTACTAACATTGAATTGACGGAAGGGTAAACACTACACTCTTTTGTTTCATGGAGGGTACAAACGTTGACAAAATTAGAAGAGGGGTATCATTTGCACACCCCTGAAACATCAGGGGCACAAAATGCATTTTAGCCAAACTTTTAATAGCTTCCTCATCAATTTCATCAAAAACAACACCAAGTCGCTTGGCCAGGATCCAAGATCTCCTAGCTCTCGTCAAAGCACCAATGGTTCCTTAGGCTTCTGAAAGAGTAAGAGAACACTCTTTAGGCGGAGTTATCTCCAAAACATCTGGTTCCCCAACATCATCTTCGACCAAAGCGACTAGCTCGTTCTTCATCCTTGTCTAAACTCTTTCTTCGAACGTCCTATCTTTCGAGACACCACTTCCCTTGAAACACCCAAAGACAATTCCTCCAAACCCCTTCCACTGTCAAGAACTGGCCGACAGAGAGACCAAAGGAATAACTAATACTTAACTAAAAAGGTATTTTGTTGACGTTTTTTGTTGACATTTTTATTCTTTTCTAGTAAAAAAAAACTGTCATTGAGAGAGAAGAATGTAGTGGCCGTATAAAGAAGAGTTATGGTTGGTCAATATAAAATGTGATAGATGATAATATAAAATTCAATTAATAGGGGCATAGATAGAAAATAGTAGGAAAAATTACATTGACTTTCTAAAACAAAAATTTTCTAAAAATTGGAAAAAGGCTGAAACAACTAATTGAGTGTGAAATAATTGAGTATCCGTGTAAATAACTCTTATGCTTACGATGTATTAAAATTAAACTCTTAATGAATATGCACAAATAGTATAATTATTAAAAATAATAATGAGTAAAATGTAAATACGTAATTCATCAAGAAATAAAATCAATAATTAAACCATGTTGATTTCGTCTTTATAGGATAACTCAAGTGGTAGGAGTTGGGGGACATATGGGTTAGGTAGGGGGAGGTCAAGGGATCGATTCCTGACATGTGCAATTTATCTTTCCGATATAAAAAAAAAACCGTGTTGATTCCCATTTCCCAAAAGTTGAGTTGGTTTTAAACTTCAATAATTGAATCCCCATCAATGGCGGGGATGAATCTGTCCTATTTGAGTTTAAAAAAAATAAAAAAAATCTGTCCTATTCGAAACACGTTGGTGCCATTCATGCAGTTAACTAGTGTATCTTTTGTATTTTTTTTATAATTGCTTCGAAGAGGATAAAGTTATTGAGATTAAGTGATTAACACGTGAAGTAGCTGACCATTTTAGATTTGTTCTCTCATTCACCTATTACCATTCAAAGATGAATTGCTCATTATCTTCTCCCATACACCGATTCACGTTTAACCATAAACGAGTTATCCAGTGCCAATATGTATTAATAATTTAATATAGAGTGCGCTGACCGTTGGGCGAAGGATTAGTCTCACAACTGTCGACTGTGGGATACCTTGATCAAGACAAAAAAAAAAAAGTTCCAATATATTTATCTCTTATTAAATGGGCTTAGGCCTAATGGGCTAGTCCGAATTTATTTTATTCTAACCAATCCCAACTGTTGTCTAAAAAAAAGGCAATCCCAACTCGAAGCTTGGAATATTTAGGTAATATTAATAATTACACCAATTTTCATATTGGTAACTTAATTTAATAGAATTGGTTCAATAAAAACAAAACTTAATTTAATAGAATTAAGTTTAGTTTAGGAATATGATATTATGATTGATTAATTAGTTGCATTTAAGTAACCCCAAGAGCTTGAAAAATTCAACGTGCTAAAGCACTACACTTAATCAATTTAGAGTAAAGAAAATATTAATGCAAAAACTTGAGTGAAAATGCTTTTATTTGAACTTTTAGGCTGCAAATGCGTCAAAGATGAAGGTAGAAAGTGCCAAAGTGGAACCCTCATCTCATGATCCTGTCTCCGTAATTTAGTTATGTTATCGTGTTCTCTCTAAATTTTTAATATTTCCTTGTCATAATTTAGCATGTCAACGGTTGAAAAATTGGAGTTTGCTTGTGTTTGAGTAAAGAACAACTTGTATTATGTATTATGTTTATGTTTTTCCAAAATCTAAGCATAAAGATTAAAGACTCTCCAATCAAACGCGGTGGTGTGAATGACTGAAAGCACAAGGAGCAGTGAGAATCCACGGTGAGAGATATATTTGCAAAAGACACTCCGACACAAGTCAGCAATCGATCAGAGAGAGAATTCTAAGTATAGAAAAGTAACAAGAGAGCAAACCAACCATACTTATCTTATAATGTGATCAAACTTGTACTTATAATAGTCAAAGTGAACAGTGATTTACCTATTGTCACGATGTTGAGTAGCTGCCATTTAAGATATCAACATTGCTTAGACAAGATTGATCATAAACTCTATCAATTTAGCCATATTTTTGGCCAGTTGGTTAGAAATTGGAAGTTTTTGTTTGGTCGTTCTGACCGACCAGCTTGACAGTCACTTGATCGTGTAGTCATTTGTGCTAATCACAACGATGGTAAGTAGGCCACTTGGTCGTTTGTGCCAACTGAAATTGTTTCTTAGGAATAAGAACTAGTACAAGTGAGCTACAAACTGAATTGTAATATTTTCTTAATCCTCTGGTTAATATGTAATCATTGAGGAATTGAAATTTAATTTTTTGTAAGAACTGTCAACCTAAGAGGTTAGGGGATAATTGTGCTCTTAGAACTAATTTTGAATTATCAAGTTTTAAAGCTAAGAACAAGTAGGAAATGTAATAATATCATTCTTCCAACATGTTCTAGTGATTGAATTTTTAAAATGTGATGTTGATTTTTAGAATTATAATGATTGAAATTTGTCCTAAGCTTAATTTCAATTTCTAGGCAATCACAATTCAATCATCAATGTTTCGATCACTCAAATTTGAACTAGCGAATTATTACTTCCAGTTTCTGAGCCAACGATATCAGGCTATCAGAGAGCAAGAATAGGCAGTAAAACACAAATGAACCAAATTCAGTCATGATCTTGTTGCATTCCCCCTTTCTCTCTAACTCTTTTTCTGGAAAAAAGAAAAAGAGAGGAAGAAGGCATGAAAATAAAATGTAGTGTCAATACAATAAACAAACAATTTCAAAAATGACATAAAACTGATGTAAAAAAGGTGATGAATTAAATACTTATTGTAAGTCAACTTCTGTTTTATGATTATGTGCAACAAGTTGAAATTTGAAATTTCAACTATCCGTATTATGTGGATCTACGGAACATGCAAAATTTATTATTATTATTTTTTTTTTACATGGAGGCCTATGCCCGAAAAATTTATTATTATTAAGCGAGGATAAATAAACTAAAATATAGTGGATATTTTTATTAAAGCCTCAACCAAAATTCTAACATATCAAAGTTGAATAATAATACAATATGTTGCCTCCACTGCCCACATCTCCCCCCTTTTCTTTGCCTTTTATTGGCCAGGGGTGAGAAGAAATTGGGGTTGTTCTCTCTTAGTCACTATGTCTTCATGTGTCTGAATCATAACTCTATAAATAGAACTAAAATCCTCACAATTCATCCTTCACATCGCTATCGCTACTCTGGCTCTCTTTGGCATCAGAGCTCCCTTTAGCAGCAGAATTCTCGGATTCAGAAGTTGAGGCTGGTTTCTGGAGCTTGAATGGAATTGAAGCATGTTTCTTGAGGAACTTGTAAAAAGCTACCACCGTGCGATCTGTGTCAACAGTAATCTGCAGACATAATGAACCAATTACACATTGCATTCACCCAATTTAAAACATATGAAGATGTAGGAAACTAAATTGATAAAATAAGAACTGTGGCTTATTATTCACATACAGGATCAAAACTCTTGTTTCCTGCTGGGAAGAATAGAAGAGTTGGGTATCCATCAGACTGCAAAATGAATACAAATTAATATTTGATCAATAATTATCCACGTCTACATTTGATGTAGGATTAGAAATTCAAAACTTAGCATGAGTTACTTGAACCAAATACCATTTCAGTTTGAGTATTTTACCTTTGCCCTGTGATGTTCATTTGTTGTACCATCCATCTTGGCTATGACAAGAGACTCAATACCACGAAGATGTTTTGCAAGTTTGTTGTATATTGGTTCCAATGATTGACAATGGCCACACCAGGGAGCATAAATCTGATATTTCAAACCAATAGATTAACTTGAGCAAGCTACAAATGCAAGTATAACTAAAAAACTAAAGGGTTAAAATCGTACCTCAAGGAGAACATCTTTTGACTCATCCAAGACAATTTCATCAAAATTATTCCCAACAACTATTTTCACATCACCATCATTCTGTCACAAAGTTAGCAAATGGGTTAGACATGGAAAAGAAACCATGTTAATATACACTTGATGGCTGGAAAACAAAAAAACTTACACTTTCAGGAATCGGATCTGACTTGAAAAATGGTTTTAGCTTGTCTTCGAGGAAATCTTCCCCAAATGTCTGAGATAAAATAAAGATTTGAAATTTTTAGGCAAAACATTGTGTTAAAATCTATTTAAATGAGATAAATAAAATAGAAGTCATGCACATTCCATAACCTGGTGGCAAAATTAACAGAGTTCAATGCAAGAAGGGTGGAAATGTACCTTAATTTTGTCAACAGTCACCTCTCCATCAAGGATAAATTTTTTTCCATCATCATTTCCAGTATATGCAAGTACCTATATTGGAAATTGCAATGGTTACTTAAATATACCTCCAATAAATTTAAATGATATAATATTGTAATGTCCTGGATGTCATGACTTATCATTCAAATAAAATCAAAAGGGAAGGAGGAAACAAATACCTGTGGATCACTCCCACTGACACCAAAGTAATCTGATACAGGCTTCCCAACATCTTCATTATCCGTCTCCACATATACAAAGATCAACTGTGACAGATAATTAACATTAAAAATTAAATCATTATCCCAAATCTAAGAACCCTTTTGGGGGAGAATTGGATGATAGATATGAAAATTTTATCAGTAAAATGTAGAAAATAAATTTATGATTCCCTAATTTAAAATGATATATAAGATTATTGTCGGTAAAATGTAGCAAAACCATAAAGAACATGATATCACCACTTAGCACTAGTAAGATTTAAAAAATTAAAAGAAGTTCAAAACTGATCAAAGTTTAAACTAGTTTTGCCAATGTAGAAAAATTTGAAAAGGTTACTATGCTTATTTTGTTTAAAAGGTGGTTTAAAACTAATTTCACATCAAATATAGTTAGTTAAATGTTAGTGAATCCTTTTTCAAAATATCAATTGAAGTAGAAATGCAGAATACAAGATTACAAGGAAATAAGAAGTGATTAAGGTAAAATGTTGTGATTTGTTAAGCTTAAAAACATATATGTGCTGAACTTTATTCCATGCTCATTTTGACAAAAAAATTAATCAAATAAGAACTTGGATGTCAAAATTTAAGTGATCACCGAACACACAAGATTCTAAGACCTGCTTATGAATTCTGAAATTGAAGGTATGTGCAAATTTTTACCCTGTAGAAAGAATAATAAGGAAAAGAGTTCTAATCGGTAGCCTGTATTAAAATGTACCTTTTTCTTGAAAAACTTTGCTGCTTCTTGAAACAATGGGAGGATTTTTTCTGAGTCAGTTGAAGTTGCAAACAGCAACAACTGAAAAAGAAGTTTCAGACACACAACGATGTTCAAAGAAAGATAAGATGTCATATCTCAGAATATTTAAGAGACTACAATATACATGCATATAAACTTAACAATAACCTGTTTCTTGATTGGATTTTCAAAGACTGCTGGTGCACTTTCTCTTGTAAAAATGGTTACCAGAGGAAGCTTGTTGGATGAGACAAAGTCTGCTATTTCAGACTTTACAAATTGGCCACCTACAAAGACGGGGGGAGAAGACACATCAAGTTAACAAGAAAAAAAAAGAGAGAGAGAACCTTCTTAGGAAAAAAATACGAAAATGAGAAATCAAACAAACCAAAATGGTTCAGCTTTTCCTCTTCTTTCTTGATCAGGATCAAAGCCGGGCGTTTAACATTAGGGTCAATATGGAAAAGCTTAGCCACATCAGGATTCACAGTTTGATAAAAATTGACATCATCCTCAAGTCTTGAAGCAGCAGCAAGCTCCTCGCTCTCAGGACCCTGAATATTATGCATCACACGATAAATGTCAATTTGATACATCATACATGACAATTGACAAAAAATTTCATACATTCTACTATTACAGATCAAGCCTAAAATTTAATCCGCCAAATCAAAATATTATGCATGACAGGATAAATGTCAATTTCATACATGACAACTTCATACATTCTCCTATGACAGATCAAACCTAAAATTCAATCTACCGAATCAAATCAACAATGAGAAATGACATCTCCATCGAATCAAAATGAATACTTACCACTAAAGAATTGATGAACCCCACAACAAGTTTACTTTCGGAGGTCAAGATGCGCTCAGCATCATCCAACGAAGTTATGTTGTGTATGCCAGGTCCCGTCTTCTTCTTAATCCAGGTCAATATAGCTTCTCTGCATCAAAATTAAAGAAGAAAAAACAAATAGTTAGATTCAATAAGATTTAAATTGAGCTTGATTTTGAAAAGAAATCGCAAAGAGAAGTTCTAGGGTTTATTACTTGTTCCTTTGTCCATTATAAGGCTTGTGAATGCCATCGACGAAGAAGTAGAGCGTAGGAAAACCCTGAATGTCGTACTCCTGAGCCAACTCGCTCTCCTCCGTGGCATCAACCTTAGCCAAAATGACATTCTCACCCTTCAGCTCAGTGGCGGCGGCAGCATACTCCGGCGCTAAAGCCTGACAGTGACCGCACCACGGCGCGTAAAACTCCACCATGACATAACGGTTGTTCTTAACCACATCGCTGAAATTCTTATCCTTCAAAACGACGACGTCCTTGTCGTCAATCTCAGGCTGTTTGTAAGCATCCTCGTAGCCGGAGAAGTCGTCGAGATCGGCGTCGTCGCCGAAATCGCCGCCGTCGTCATCGTGGTGGTGGAGGGAGGAGGAGGTGTCGGGTTCGTCGAGGAAGCTGAGATCTTCTTCCTCTTCGCAGAAAACGTGAGAGGAGAAGAGGAGAAGGGTTGCGAGAGAAAGCAGAATGAGAATTCTCATTGTGATTCAGATTTGCAGAAAACAGAGTGAGAATTGAGAAGTGAATGATTATGCTTTATGACTGTGACTTTGAGACTTTGAGTGTAATCGATTCGATGCGAGACTCGGTTGACTTTTAAGACGGTAGTAAGATTTCAACTTTCTTCTCTACGACGCCGTTTTACGGAATTAGTACAATTAATCCGATTTTAGTTTTTTTTTTTCTTTCCTTCTTAATTTCATTGACTAATTTCTTTTGGCGGATATAAATTTTGCTAGAGTAAACGTGGAGGAGGCAGATTGCATTTAGAATTCTGATATACGATGAAAGAGTTTCTGGTCAAGTGATTAACTTTGACAAATATATGCTTTTAAGTAAGTAGAAAAGCTCAAAATCACCATTATTTTAGAGCTGAAATAATTGTTATAAGTAAAGGCAATTGCGAGTTACGCCTAGTACTTGGGCTTTCTACCATCATTGGTAAGTGAAGAGCTATAGATATTTTAGTTTGTTTAGGAAAGAGTTTGGAAGAATCTAAATGGGTAGGAAGAAAAGTCCTTCTCAATGGGGGTCTTCGTGAAGGTGGTGGCTTGGGCTATATTATCTTATGTTTTGTCATATTTTATCCTTCCGGATGGCCTCTGTTCTCAAGTTGAGGGTATGATTAGCAAGAAAATTTGGGAAGGGGTGTCTCTTGAAGAAGTTTGCACGGGGTGATGTGAAAGAAACTTTGCTGCACTTAGTTGGAAGGTGGCCCTGGCTTCTGTGACTTTAGAACCTTCAAAATGGAATTGGTAGCTAAAAATTGGTGGATAATTCTCAATTACCTGAATTCCTTACTTAGATAGGTGTTCAAGGCGGTGTACAAATGACTTTTTTTGTGCTAAAAAGGTTTTGGACCTAGTTATGCTCGGTCAAGCATTTTGAAAACAACTTCAATTTTTGAAAGAGATGGGTCTTGGACGATTGGTGATGGCAAGAGGGTGAATATTTGGGAAGATAGATGGCTAATGCGTGGTCCCCCAATTAATTATAGGCATGATATTGCGGAGGAACTTCATTTGGAGAAAGGTAAGCACTATAAATATTAAATAACATGCATTTCAAAATTCTCTTTACATTTGTCATCTCCTCTGTCACTCACAAATGTCCATTCTAATCTTTCTTACTGTTCGCCATGGATATGAATATCGATTCCGAACTCGTACCTAACTTCACATCGTGGAAATTCTTGTTAGTCCAGGAATCTCAAGAGTAACACAAAGAAGAAGAGTGAATGAAAAGAGAGAACACACGTGTATGGGGGAAAATTCTGTTTTGACTATTATTCAACACACACACTAATTTCTCAGTACATTTAGCCTTATTTATACTATCTAGCTTACACACCTTCCACATCATCAGCTAGTGCCACATAGGCAATTAAGACTAACAGACTAATTAACAAACTAATCAACTTTGAAATTACATTCTAACACCCCCCCTGAATTCCAAAGTTCAACAATTCACAACATTTAACATCAACCTCAAAGTTCTAAACCTATCACCTCTAAGAGGTTTAGTCATAATGTCTGCAATCTGCAAATCTGTAACACAATGCTTGAGCTTGATCCTTTCCTTGCTGACTTGATCTCTAAGGTAATGAAATTTTGCTTCAATGTGTTTACTTCTGCCATGTGCCACTGGATTCTTTGCTAAATCAATCGCAGATTTGTTGTCAACCATAAGTGTCACAGCTTCTCCAAGATTCAAACCCAATTCATTCAACAATGTTAACAGCCATTGTGCTTGACAAGCAGCATAACAGGCTGCTATGTATTCAGCCTCACAAGTAGAAAAAGCAACAACAGTTTGCTTCTTTGAACACCAAGATACTGGGGTTCCAGATAAAGAGAAGACATAGCCCATGGTGCTTCTCCTCTCAATTTGATCTCCACACCAGTCAGAATCCGAGTAAGCTACAAGTTGTAACTTAGTGTGTTCCTGCTGATGTGGGAACAAAACACCAAAATCTGGAGTACCCTTCAAATATCTGATGATCCTCTTCACTGCTACCAGATGTGATTGCCTCGGATCATGCATAAACCTGCTCACCAGACCCACACCAAAAGTGATCTCAAGTCTGCTATGGCACACAAATCTCAGACAGCCAACCAATTGTCTATACAGAGTGCTATCTACCTTTGATTCTGATTCAGCACTAGTCAATTTCAGATTACCTTCCACTGGTGTATCAGCTGGGTTGCAGCCCTTCATATTGAACCTTTTCAAAATCTCAGAGATGTATTTCTCTTGATGCATCAGCACTCCCTTTTCTGTCTGAGTAAACTGAATACCAAGGAAGTAAGACAACTTCCCTAGATCAGTCATCTCAAATTCCTTCTTCATGCTTGACTTCAATCCTTCTATCTCAGTCTCATTATCACCAGTGACAAGAAAATCATCTACATACAAGCAGATGACTAGCACACCTCCTTTCACAGTTTTGATGTACAAGCCATGTTCCACTGAGCATTTGGTAAACCCAGAACTGCTAAGAAAGGAGTCAATCCTTCTATTCCATGCCCTTGGGGCTTGCTTCAAGCCATAAAGTGCTTTTCTCAATCTCAGAACCTTTTCTTCACTTCCTTTTACAATGAAACCAGGTGGTTGTTGTATGTAAACTTCTTCTTCAAGTGGCCCATTCAAAAATGCTGATTTTACATCCAATTGCCACATATTCCAATTGTTCCAGCTTGCTATAGCAACAAGTAGTCTCACAGTCTCAAACCTGGCCACAGGCGCAAAGACTTCTGAATAATCAAATCCCTCTCTCTGCATAAATCCCTTGGCAACAAGTCTTGCCTTATGCCTAGAGATTGAACCATCAGCATTCAATTTTACTTTGAATATCCACTTAACAGCAATAGGTTTCCTTTGATGAGGAAGATTCACCAATTCCCAGGTCTTGTTCTTCTCAATGGACTTGATTTCTTCCTCCATTGCTGCCTTCCAGACTTTGCTAGTGATTGCTTCTTCTATGGACACTGGTTCTGAATCAGTTAACAGTACCATGTGAATCAACTCACCACCATCACCAATTGCACTATCTGGAAATACTTCAAAGTCTCTCAGTCTAGCTGGTAGACTCCTATTTCTCTAGGGTCTAGCTGCATGATTCAACACTGGTTCTGGTTCATGTGCTTCAAGTCTAATTTCTGATTCCTCTTCTGAGTCCTCAAGATGCAGTGTGGTCTGCTCAATGGATGATGACCCTTCATTCCTGACTAAATCATCCCAACATCTCATTTCATCAATGAACACATCTCTGGAGTAGACAATCTTCTCAGTTCTAGGACAGTACAATCTGTAGGATCCAATAGGATTATAACCTACTAGAAACATTGCTTCACTTTTGTCTTCAAGTTTCCTTCTCCTCTGGTCAGGAACATGAGCACAAGCAAGAGATCCAAACACTCTCATGTGTCTAACTGTGGGTTTCTTTCCAGACCATATCTCTTCAGGGACTTGCTCCCCTAAACTCTGAGTTGGACACCTATTAAGAATGTATGCTGCTGTAACTGCAGCTTCTCCCCAAAACTTTTGAGGTAGCTTCTTGTTCCTTAACATGCTTCTGATCATGTTTAGAAGTGTCCTATTTCTCCTCTCAGCAATACCATTATGCTGAGGGGTATATGGTGCAGTAATCTCATGTATTATTCCACTTTCCTCACAGAATTTGCTCATTTCATTGGAGCAAAATTCTCCACCCCCATCAGTCCTAAATACTTTGATGAATTTTCCAGATTGTTTTTCAACCTTAGTTTTGAAAGCTTTAAAAACAGACAATACTTCATCTTTGGTTTTGATCAGAAATAACCAAAGCTTTCTACTGAATTCATCAACAAATGACAAAAAATATCTACTACCAGCAAGTGATTTTGTCTCCATTGGTCCACACACATCAGAGTAGATAACATGCAGAATAGAAGTGGATCTAGGTGATGTGAATGTGCTAAAATTGCTTCTAGGTTGTTTACTAACTAAGCAATTATCACATACCTCTTTTGGAATTGAAATCTGAGGTAAACCAATCACCAATTCTTTATTGCTCATCATGCTGAGATCCTTGAAGTTCACATGTCCCAACCTTTGATGCCACAGCCAAGAATCATCCTTCACAGTCTCACTCTTCAAGCATTGAGCATCTAATGCAGAGATCTTCACCTTGAATGTCCTGTTCCGTGCCAATGGTGCCTTGAATATTTTCCTCCCATGTGTATCATACACATGCAGAAACCTGTCTTTCGTGTTCATCTTGAACTCCTTTTCCACCAATTGACCCAAACTGATCAAGTTGCTTTCCAGATTTGGCACATACAACACTTCTGTGATCAGGGCACTTCCTCAATCTTTTCTCTTGACTGTAATGTCTCCCATTCCAGCAGACATGGTAGATCTGTTGTCAGCAAACCTCACTGGAGTAATTTTACTCTCATCAAAGTTGACAAACCACTCACGATGCCCAGTCATATGGTTGCTGCATCCTGAATCAATATACCAAGTGCTCTCAGATGCTTTGTCGGAGCCTGTGGTCATCATTAGCATAACGGGTTCGTCATCTCCATCATTGCTCCCTTTGGCCATGTTAGCTTCTTCATCCCTTCCCTCACGGTTGTCTTCGCCAGTTGAGGGTGAAGCTTTGCATTCTGAAGAAAAATGACCAATCTTCTTGCAATTGAAACACCTGAGCGTCTTTCTATCTACCACTTTTCTGCCTCCCCGATACTGGTTGTACCCCTTCTTTTTCGATGAAGATTCTGGTTGATCTTGATCGTTCTTGGACTGGGTTTGACTCTGTTGAGATTGTCCTTTCCCGGAGTAGTTCCGATTGTCTTTGAAGTCACGTCCTCGTCCTTTACCGCGGAAGCTTCCCTTTCCTTGAGAATTTCCTTTCCTATCGGTCTGGACCTGTAGCGCCTGATCAATGGCTTTTTCAGAGGATCTTTCATTGAGCCTCTGCTCGTGAGCTTCAAGAGAACCCTGCAGTTCATCAACCTTCATAGTCCCCAAATCCTTCGATTCTTCAATGGCTACCACGATGTGGTCAAATTTGGGGCTTAGGGTTCTTAGAATTTTCTCAACAATCGATTGATCGGAAATTGTTTCCCCATACAATTTCATTGCATTCGTCAGTGTGGTGATGCGATTGAAGAACGCAACAATCTTTTCTTGATTCTCCATCTGCATAATCTCGTATTGACGTCGCATCGTTTGAAGCTTGACCTTCTTGAGCTTTTCTGCTCCTTCATTGCACCTTTCCAGAATCGTCCACGCTTCCTTCGCGTTTTTCGCCACCGAAATCTTCTCAAAGTGCGGTGGATCGACGCCTTGATGCAAGAGAACCAGCGCCTTACAATCTTTCTTCTTGTTCTCCTTGTACAGGTTCTTCTGTTCCTCAGTAGCGTTGTTTGCTAGCTCTGGAAATCCTTCTGTAACGATTTCCATGACCTCTTGAGAACCAAGAATGGCCTTCATCTGAACACACCATCGATTCCAGTTCTTTCTGTCGAGTATCGGAAAGTTCGCAACGAGGTTGCCGAAGGGCGGTGCCATCGTTGTCGTCGTTGTGCAGCGGATGCTTGAACCAATAGCTCTGGATACCACTTGTTAGTCCAGGAATCTCAAGAGTAACACAAAGAAGAAGAGTGAATGAAAAGAGAGAACACACGTGTATGGGGGAAAATTCTGTTTTGACTATTATTCAACACACACACTAATTTCTCAGTACAATTAGCCTTATTTATACTATCTAGCTTACACACCTTCCACATCATCAGCTAGTGACACATAGGCAATTAAGACTAACAGACTAATTAACAAACTAATCAACTTTGAAATTACATTCTAACAATTCTCAGGGAATTGAATATCAGAGGCCTCCATAACTTACTTTGTTTGTTTTTTTTTTTTTAAATCTCCATAACTTTGTTAGGAACTTAATAATTTGTGGGTCTTTTGTTATTTGGTCAAAATAATTTGTGGGTCCACGAAACAAGAACCACGTTTTTTTTTGTCAAATAAGAACCACGTTTACATGGTGTAAGATTGTTTTTGGTCAAAAGATACCAAGAAAAAGATGGGCTGAAAAATCATGACATTTGTTTGGGCTCAGCCATGGGCGACCTGGTTTACATTAGTCACATTCATCAGTTCAACCAAAAAAACAAAAAGGTTGACAGAAAAACCAAAGAATTGCCTTATTGTTAACCCAGAAAGTCAAGAAGTCACACGACCAAAATACTCTTATATATCTGAATATAATCCTCACCTTAATGAACTAGCTTTTTTTTTAATAGAATTAAATTTCTTAAATTTTAATACAAAATTCTACAAGACTTTGAATCAAGTTGAAAGTAAGATATAAGTCGAAATCTTGGAAATCAAATAGCGAATCGAGTTTTATCAATCATCGAGTAAACTCACATATTTGGCTCACACAAATGATAGGTTTGCTTAAAGAAAATAGTAAAAAACTATTATAAAGTAATATTATAATGTACATATATATGTTGCTCGTATCATGTATATGTTGCTTTATATCTGCTGGTGCTCCTCATTGAACAATTTAAGTAGCTAGTAAGAAAGTGGAAACGCATGACATTGAAGATTTGTTAGAAAAGATCCAAATTTGAAACAAATCACTTTCATAACAGTACATACACATTGGCTAACCAAAAACAAATTAAAGAAGACATCATGGAACTAATAGATATTAGAAGTGTGACATTAGAGGAATAAAAGTGGAGGGGCAGGGATTATGTGCCCTGTTCTCAATCTAATATAAGGTTTTGAAACTGTTATAAGAAGCTAACACACATTATTGACATCAAGCATCTGGTTGAACAGCATTTTTGGCTTAGGCTCTTGTCAATTGTCATACATGTAGACACTCATAGCTAAAAGCACAACTATCATGAGTCAACTATCTTAAAAACTTAAGCCGTTTAGTGCTGACACATGATTGGTTTTATATTTTATTTCTAATTATGAAAATAGTGACACCGAAGACAATCCCCGCGACGCCACCAGCATGCTTCCTACCTTTGTGAGACGAAGAAACCTGGTTGCTTTCATGAATTTGAGTAGCTTCCACTTGAGCTGCTAATAGCAGGGGTGAACATTTGGAAGCATCACAGGGGTCTTGTTTGGTCTCAGGCTTTCGCGCATTAGGGTGAAAGAAGTCATATGCTGAGGGTGAAATAGCTTCAGGATTCTGGTAAACAAGCCCATGAGGGGCTCTTTCTTGGGCTGAAACATAAGAGACAAGTGCTAGAGAAAACAAGAAGATGAAGGAGAAACCAATGGGATTCATGTTTGCTTTGTGTAAAAAAGCATTAGCTTCTGGGATGCAAACTTGTGGGGTGATCTCAATGGCTTTTATAATGCTAAGGTCTCTGAGGAAGTGGTTGTTCCTTGGACATTAATTTTTGTGCTGGGAAAAGGAGGCTAATGAGTAATGGATGGGGAACAGAATTATGGATTTTGCTTTCACCAGACCCCAAACCCAACATTGATATGAACTCTTTGTAATTCCCAAACTGCCCCAGAGTTAAGGGAAAACGAGAAATTTAGTCCTATAAAACTCCTGTTACGCACGAGGTTAAGGAGGTACTGAATCTATTTTATGGATCTAATGAAGATAACTTTACTTTACGTATTTTCAAGAAATTGATTCCACAAACCTAATTCCAAAAGTCACATGCCAGTAACACAGTTGCGCTCGTTAAATTGCTCCAAACTTAATTGTTAATTATTATATATGTTCATATCATGTACAAGTTATTACTGCAGCAGCCTTTCCTACTTAGTAAAATAATCAATAGTTGGCTACTAACTTTCCTTATGTTTCTGAGTAAAAGAAATGGACTCTAATTGAATGTTACAGTTTCTTTTTTTATTACTTGAAAAAAATAACTTCTTTTATCTAATACATATATGTATTTTATACCAGAGACAATCTTATTTGAGTCGTAAACATTCACATTTTTGTGAGACTAAGTCTTATAATGAGTTTTTTTACCTACAAGATTCAAATGTGAGACACTATTTAAGGCGGAGCAAATATGTATTACTTTGATCAAATACGTACCTGTTGTTACTTAAAGGATTAAATGAATCACTACGTATGATTCTGGTGGTGCAACTAGTGTAACAGATGTAACAACTCTAACTACTTCTTGATTTCAATTTACAACTTCTCTCTCCATTTTTCTCATCTCTACTACCACTCTACCTAAATATTTTTCAAATTGAGTTAGTAATCCTTTACCCATGTGGGTTTAATTTCTTCCATGATCTTTCTCCTCGTTGACCTTGGTTGATATCAAAATGGTTACACTTGCAGGAATTGTTGGGGTTGATTGCAATGTAAGTCTCACATTGCTAATGAAGGAGAAAAAAGATTAAGTTATGCATCTTGGAGAAGTCTCACATCGCTTAGATTAGTGAGGGGTGGGAGGGTTCAAGACTATATATAGGGATCTCAAGCTCCTTGTTTCAACACACCAAAACACCAAAGATGTAGCACCTGAAAACACTTTAAGTTTTTATTTGTGTTTTTTTTCTTCTCTTATGCTCTTGTTTTAGAGTATTGTGTGATGTAGTTCAAATATTTACTTTGGAGAGTGTGGGTGTACTGGGGTTATGAGGTGGTTGAGAGTGAAGTTTATGTATTGTAACAATTTTCACATAGTGTTTATTCTCTGGTTGTCGGTTTTGACAACGGCCGTGGTTTTTCTCCGGTTTTGGAGTTTCTACGTTATATTCTTGTGTTGTTTATTGCGCTCCTGTTTTTATTTTATTTCTTCAGTTGTGTTATTTCCTAACAGTGGTATCAGAGCTTCCGGTTCGATGGATATTACTTTGTGTGGTATTGCGAAGGTGCTGAAGAAGTGTGACATTGTGAAGTGCTGTTTTGGGAGGTTCTGAAAAGACACCTCTCTTTTATGGGAACCAACCTGGTGCACGGTTTACAGTCGGTCTGCAGCTGTGATGATGCTGTGATGGAGGAGTTGGTGCAATCATGATTACACAAGGCGTTCTGGGCATGAAATTGTTCAGGTGGCACACGGGCATTGGTGGATATAGATGCAAGGTGTGTGGTGATAGCTTGCGGACATTGGTTGGCATTGATGCAAGGTACGTGGTTATGTTGATGGCTGATGAATTTCTGGAGAAAGCCAACATGGAAGTTGCACCATAAATTTTCAGCAAGGTTTCGGCATGTGGAAATTCTTGGAATGGTTTAGTTCCAAGTGAAGAAAATTCTTGGGATGGTTTAGTTCCAAGTGTAGTGTACTCTTTTATGATGGAGTATGATAATTTAATTTGTCGGTATATAGACAATGAGAATTATGCTTGTCGGTGAAGACAATGATTGTCGATATAGACAATGAAGACTGAAGACCATTACAATCAAGGTGGAGATTGTTGGGGTTGATTGCAATGTAAGTCCCACATTGCTAATGAAGGAGAAAAAAGATCAAGTTATGCATCTTGGAGAAGTCCCACAACGCTTAGATTAGTGAGGGGTGGGAGGGTCCAAGACTATATATAGGGATCTCAAACTCCTTGTTTCAACACACCAAAACACCAAAGATGTAGCACCTGAAAACACTTTAAGTTTTTATTTGTGTTTTCTTTTTTCTCTTATGCTCTTGTTTTAGAGTATTGTGAGATGTAGTTCAAATATTTACTTTGGAGAGTGTGGGTGTACTGGGGTTATGGGGTGGTTGAGAGTGAAGTTTATGTGTTGTAACAATTTTCACATAGTGTTTATTCTCTGGTTGTCGGTTTTGACAACGGCCGTGATTTTTCTCCGGTTTTGAAGTTTCCACGTTATATTCTTGTGTTGTTGATTGCTCTCCTGTTTTTATTTTACTTCTTCAGCTGTGTTATTTCCTAACAGGAAAAAGTAGTGTATACCGGACGAGGTTGGGCATAAATGTCATGTAGCCTAGTCTTGTGACAAGCTTAAAGATTATTATTTGTTTTTTGGGATGCCTTGACGTGGCTCTAAGAATGATGCTTCATGCTTATACTTGAGTGGTTGCTTTATGTACTTGAGTGTCTTACTCAATGCATACATTAATACGAGTAATCAGAGTCTAGAGAATAAAATCATTCGATAATTAATCTTCCATGCTGCAGTTAAATGATTAATCAGTGTATAGTATGAATAGCCAATGCATTAGCCATTGGGATTGGAATCTTCTGTACTAAACAAGATCTTAATTTTGTCTCTCATTGATAAAATTTTGACATGTCTATTAAAAATATCATGTAAGTTTATAACTGAACTACTTATATTTTTCTTAATTAACATTGCAAAATTTCATTAGTCGAACACGGAGTTAAGACATCATTTGGTGACAGAAATATCAATCGTGGGCATCTCTGGTCTCATTCACATGTTAATAGTCAAAGGGAGTGAAACATTTCACCAATTGCTTATGAGGAGGAGGTTTAATCGATGGTTGTGCCTATTATACTAATGAGGAGGTTTATGCTTTGCTTAGTCGCTAACTAAGTGGAAAAAGTAAAGTTAGTAATTGAAGCGTGGGGATACCGTAGCTTAGAGGGGCAGCAAAGAACCTGTTGTTTGGCCTGCCCTGTCACATTATTGCCAAGGCACAAAGCGCATGCTGCAAAGAGGTGAATAGCAAAATTAATATGTGGTGTTCTCCCACTCGCCTTCCACAACTCCACCATGATATATGTGGACATGATGTGACGTTATTTAAAAATCATGTTAGTCCTTGGTGCATTTGCAGAGTGATGCAGAGCTGGCTGGCTCAAAATATAATCTTTGGTGTCCACTAGGGTGGACACTTTCATTATTGGTCCACCGGTGGACCAAGGGTTACATTAGTAATTTACACTAGATTAAAATATATTAAAAAATCTCAAAATGACCCCTCTGATTTATCTCCCTCTTTCCATCACCAACCAATCTCTCTGACCCTCCCCCATAAATTTGAATCTGAAATTCATCTCCTACTAATTCAACAGAAAGAAAGAAGAAGGAAACTAAATCTCTTCAAACACATCCATCATACTCTTACAATTTCCATACATCTCAACCACCTTGGTTTTTTTTTTTATAAGGAATGATTCCAGAACCCAATTACAAAAGAGTAACAAAGAAATTAAAATTACAGCAAGCAAACTTAGACAAAAGACAAGGGAAGAAAAGAAAACAATCTGAGCAGAACAGGGAAAAAGCTTCACGGGAAGAAGCACAATCTGAAACAGATCCCTTCCTAATAAATTTGCACACATCAGCCTACTGCAATATACCCACATTCATCCATTCCAAATCCAGTCCATACCAGACCAACAAAAACGCAAGAAAAAGCTAGCTGAACTAAGCATAAGCTCAAGAATTTCCATTCGAATAATGAGCAACAAAAATTCTTCTCTTTTGCAGACAACCAGCTCAAGGATTTCCACTGATCCAATTCTTATGATGAGTCCAAGCCCTTCAGGATTCTTGTGCGACGAAGCTGACGACGGAGAGCTTCCACGGACGGATTCTTGTGCTGGAGCTCGAAGTCCTTCAGGAGGCTTTCCATGTCGGAATCGGAAGGCCAGATCTTGTGAATCAAACCCAGATCTGAAAATCTTCTTCCTCTGGACGAACCATCACCACCTTGGCTCTTCTTTCTCCTTCCACGCGAGCCCCCACCATTGACTACACCACCACCGCGCCTCTTCCTTCCTCTTGAACAGCCACCACCGTCCGCCTTTCTCTCTCGGCCGCAATCCGAGAGCCACCACCATCAACCCACAACAACCACACGAGCTCCTCTCCCATGGCTGCACCACCGCGAGTCACGACCACCTCCCATTGTCCAGCTGCTGGCCACAACAGCCGCAGCACCACCACCACCTCCATAATTGACGAGGGACAATGAAGAAGCATGAAAGAGGATTGGGTTTGGGGATTTGGGGGGACAATTATACCCTTTTAATTGAAAATCAATCTTGTCCATTGATCTAAAGAATATTCTTATATTCCATGATCCAATGGTAGTTAATGGTGGTCCACCGGTGGACCAAAATATAAGTTGTCCACCCTAGTGGGCACCATAATCTTTGTATAATTTATGGATAAGATACAAAAAGTAAGATAGCATCCTGAGAAAAAAAATATGTAGTAGTTTTTTATTTGTTTATAACCCAACTGTCCAAGCCTCAAAACTTGTTTTAACCCAAGCTCATATATGTTGGGTTGTTGCTATTTCGACCACCCCATTCACTAACCACACCACCTAATTTATAAGAAAATTTCATAAAATGCACCTTTGAGGGGAAAGAGGGGGTGTGGTGCGGCTCGAGGAGTCGAGGTGGCTACCGCGGTCCAGTGGATATTTCACCGTTGAGGTGCAACTGCGGTGGGGCACAGTTATCAGCTAACGATTGTGTAGGTGGGAGAAGGGTTTACGTGATGGGGGAAGGGCTTTGGGTTTTAGGGTACCATGTAGTTTCTTTCTTTCTTTTTATTTCAAAGTACCCTTTCTCTTTTCTTTTCAAAATCATGTTTTTATCACTACTTAATTAGCCCGAAACGTGGGTATGGTCTAGAATACCACGTGCCCACAAAACACTCTGTTTAACCCATTAGCGCCCAAAATCTAAAAAGTTTGCACGCTTTGGAACACAACATGCATACAAAGTGCTCTATCCTCTTTAGTTGGACCAATTTGGTTGGGATTTGTTGAAAATTTTCAAAAAATTGAGGGAAACCAAACCAATTAAATTTGATCGGTTTTGATTCTATTTTACCCCAAATCCGAACCAACCCAACCCGTAAACATCCCTAGTAATTAAGTTAGATGTCTACTATGTTATTTTTTGGCCTAAGATAAAATCAACATGTGGCTACCACATGTTAATGGAGGTGTAAATAAAAACTCATATCTAAAAATAGAGGTATCTGTTTTGTATGAGACAAATGACATTTGAAAGATAATTATTATCATCTACAATTGCTATTAGAGGGACTAACATCAAATTCTATCTTTTGGATAACCAAAATACATGCCACCAACTTAGGATGGTTGGTATATTCATGAGATTTGTTAGATTTTAAGTTTTGACAAGTTGAAACTTGGAAATAGATCCATTCACTAAAAGAATAATTATTATTCTTGTAGTGTGGTGTCAATCATTATGTTAAGAAGACCAAGTCTTAACTTTTATTTTTAGAGCTTTTTTTATGTTTTCCTTCATAAAAAATAAGTAACTTATAAGTAACTTATAATTTTAGGAATTTTTAAAAAAACTTACATCTATACAAAGAACACTTATTACAGAAGTAAATGACAATAGTCTTGTACCAAAACTGCATTTACAAGTACTATCCACACCGCACAATGTGCATTGCCTATTTCCTGAGACACAACAGAAGCTACAAGAATGAAAGAACATTTACAGAGACTGTAAATCCAGTTACACATACTACAAGCAGAAGAATTTCATTATCTCCTGTTATTTTCACCACTCTGTTACTTCATGCCTTACTGACAGCACCTTCCTCACATGCTGCAGTTGCAGCAACAGTAGCACTCAGGTGCACATCCCTAGCCTTTCCCATCAGAATAGCAAGCTTAGGCTTTGTAAACACACGACCTTCCCTCTCTTTGTTATCATCAACTCCAACAGTGGATATCATAATATTTTTCTCAATTGCTCGCCCATTGCTTTTCACCATCGCAGAGATGATTATCACAGTTGGAATAACCTGGCCCAATGCGCAGAGCTCAACA
This sequence comes from Lotus japonicus, assembly GCF_012489685.1. Lineage (NCBI taxonomy): Eukaryota > Viridiplantae > Streptophyta > Magnoliopsida > Fabales > Fabaceae > Lotus > Lotus japonicus. The sequence continues at coordinate 22,123,947 of NC_080043.1, forward strand.
TCAATTTCCTTCTTGATGTACTTCTTGGCGAGGGTGAGGTAGACAAACAACGGCTTCTTGTTCTTGGAAACCTGAATGCGAGCGATCTTCTTCTTCGCGTTCTCGTCGCCGCCATTGATCTTGGCGATTCTGATCTCAGCAGCAGTCACCGCCGTCACTTCCATTCTCTCTCTTTCTTCTCAAACAATCTTGCTATCACTTTATTCCAATTCCAATTACAGAGAAGGCCAACAAATCTATCTGCCAAACCCTATTTCCCTCCCCACCAAATCACCATCTGTAACAACTTCGTTCACCCCAAATCTTCTCACGAGTCCCCTCCCTTAGACGTTGCAGTACCAGAATCGACGTGTGAAGGAGATGGGGGAGATGGCAGATATAGGAGATGGCAGATCAGGAGCCTAGCAGTTTCGGTTTGGGGCTTTGTTCTGACTTCTCAGCCTCTTTGCTTGTGGGGTGAAGATCTGGGAGAAGGTGTGATACTTGTAAGAGCTGATGGACTTTGCCACCGAGAAGAGGTCGCCGCCGGAGGATAAGAACGCGGCAGAGAAGAAGAAGTCGCCATAGGGGAGTGACGCGACGGAGAAGAAGAAGTCGCCAAAGAGGAAGAGACGCGACGGAGAAGAAGTCGTCGGAGGGACGCGACAGAGAAGAAGTCGCCGGAGGGACGCGACGGAGAAGAAGAACATGCCAGAGGGGGGAGGGGGGGGGGGGGGAGCAAGCTCGAGAACTGGTTGCTTAAGTGAAAATATTATCACTGAGGAAGACATAAATGTTATGTTATGTAGTCCCACATCGCTTATGTAGTCTATTTGTAAGTCTTACATCGCTTAGAATAAGGAGGAGGTTGACTTACTCCTACTATATATAGGCACCTCATTGTAAGCATTATACATACCAAAGAGAAATATTACTACCTAGTGTAGCCGTGGACGTAGGTACACACATTGTGTTCTGAACCACGTTAAAAATTCTTGTGTGATATTTATTTCTCTCTTATCTCTTTTCTATTATTGCTCTCAACAACTGGTATCAGAGCTTCTGGTTCGTGTGATAGATCCTCAGTTTAGAGGAAGAAGTGGGAGCAATGGCGTTGGAAGAAGGGAAGGTGAAGATTGAGAGGTTCGATGGCAGAGACTTCGGGTTTTGGAAGATGCAGATAGAGGACTATCTGTACCAAAAGAAGTTGTATCAACCCTTGACAGGGAAGAAGCCAAATGACATGAAGCAGGAAGACTAGAGCCTGTTAGATCGACATGCCCTTGGTTTGATCAGATTGACGTTATCCAAAAATGTTGCGCTCAACATTGTGAATGAGAAGACTACTGCAGATCTGATGAATGCATTATCAAATATGTACGAGAAGCCATCTGCCACCAATAAAGTACATCTGATACGACGTCTATTCAATCTCAGAATGGGAGAAGGTAACTCTGTAACTGAACACATTAATAGCTTTAATACAATTATTTCGCAGCTATCGTCAGTGAAGATTACCTTTGACGACGAATTGATGGCCTTGAGTCTGTTACAATCCTTACCGGATAGTTGGACTGCAACTGTCACTGCGGTCAGTAACTCTGCAAGGGATAGCAAGCTGAAGTTTGATGACATCAGAGACCTGATCTTAAGCGAGGATATTCGCAGGAAAGATTCAGGAGAGTCTTCAAACGCTTCCAGTTCAGCATTGAATACTGAAAGTAGAGGAAGAGGTAGTCAGAAGAGTCACAATCAAGCCCAAGGCCGAGGCAGATCAAAATCAAGAGGAAGAAGTCAGACAAGAGTCAGGAATGACATCACTTGCTGGAATTGAAAAAAGAAAGGTCACTTCACCAATCTATGCAAAGCCCCAAGGAAGAAGAAGAATTACTAAAAGAGGCAAGATGATGATGAATCTGCTAATGCAGCAACTGAGGAAGTAGCAGACGCATTAATTTGCAGCTTGGATAGTCCTGTTGATTCATGGGTTATAGATTCAGGTGCATCTTTTCATACTATTCCTTCAAAAGAATTATTATCTAACTATATCTCTGGAAAGTTTGGAAAGGTTTATCTTGCAGATGGAAAACCACTTGATATTGTGGGAAGAGGTGATATTGATATCAGATCCTCTAATGGAACTCTCTGGACATTGCATAATGTCAGACATGTCCCTGGAATAAAGAGAAATTTGATCTCCATAGGCCAGTTGGATGATGAGGGTTACCACACCACTTTTGGGGGTGGAGTTTGGAAGGTGACGAAAGGAAATCTGGTTGTAGCTCGAGGAAAGAAACGAGGCTCCATTTATATGGTTGCGGAGGAGGGTCATGATAATGTGGGAGTTGTCAGCAGATTCATGTCAAACCCTAGGAAGGAGCATTGGGAAGGTGTAAAGTGGATACTGAGATATTTGAAGGGGGAGGTTGACTTACTCCTACTATATATAGGCACCTTATTGTAAGCATTATACACACCAAAGAGAAATATTACTACCTAGTGTAGTCGTGGACGTAGGTACACACATTGTGTTCTGAACCACGTTAAAAATTCTTGTGTGATATTTCTTTCTCTATTCTCTCTTTTCTATTATTGCTCCCAACATGGAGGAGTAAACGCTGCAGATGGGGCTCACGCGATGTTCTAAACAGAGAAGACCCTCAATTTGCTCATTTTTTAATTATTTAATTTTTAAAAATCTGAACTGTTGGATTCATCCAATGGTGGACAATACTGCTGCATAGAGATGTAGAGACTTTGGGCAGCAGAGGATCCATTCTGTTTTTAAGTAACTTTTAAGCTGAAAAAAAGTTGGGCCAAACACTACCGCACATACTAGACGACGATTTAGAGGTTAAGCAAGAAATTTGGATGTGGATTGAGTGGTTTATGCCTTGCAACCGATAGCTAGGATTCACCATTACACCATATTAATATGAGATATGGTCATTTGTAACAGCACAATCAACAAATATCAATACAAATTATAAAATTTTCAGATTTTCTTTCATTACTTTATTTCCTTTTTTCACTGTTTTTTATTTAGGTTTCAATCTTTAGAGTTCATATCTATACTTTACTTTAGCCGTTTATTGATTTCTTACTCATTTTCCTTCCACCTTAGTTGTTTATAAGTCATTTAAAAAAAAGTTGTTTATAAGTAATGCTTCATCTTTTATTTCTCAGTAGTGGCTAACTAAGAACTCTTTCAAGTATTGTAAAAACTTAGAGGAATAAAGTCTCTTCATCAAGCACTCACTTTAATTAGAGTATCATCACTATGTTTATTTTGCAGCCGAACCAACAAGGCTACTCCCTTATCTAGTTTATTCGAACCGACAAAATTCATGTGTGCTCTTCCATAGAATTGGTATGTTCAAGCGTTTCAAAAATACCACAAAACCCCACTTGAAGAATATTATACTTGAAGAGCAAGTCTACTTATTAGGATCATTGGTTACTTCATTTACCATAGCTTGATGATCTCACGTGTATGAAAGCACCATCAACAATTACGTGTGGAACTTTAATTACTAAAGTCATGGTTGATGATAAGCATTGAGAACACATATACAATGGACGAATAAGCGTGGTGTGGGAACAGATATAAGATGTAGACCCCTTATGCAGAAACAGGTAGATTGAATATTTGATTAAAATGTGCACCAGATCACATGCAAATTGCAAACACAAGAGGAAAACTTGGGCAAAATAAGAAAAGGACAATAGCAAGAGGGATACAAATACACCCTTAGACTTAGACATAAGCACATGCTTATCTACAATTTCAAGACCCCACGGAATTTGGCTTTTTTCCCACAAAACACAGAGAAAGAGGTCAAAACTCCAGCAGGGTCCAGCAGACAACGGAAACTGTTATTGACAACACAGCCTCATATCTTGATTAATTAAGCGTTGCTCCTGAAGGATCCAAGAGCTTTGATTGCTCCTGCTCTGAGAATGTACTGGTGGTAGATTGCAGCAACCAGAGCTCCAACAAATGGTCCAACCCAATAAACCCACTGACAAAAAAAAATTAGTGCGTTAACATTTGTAATGTCATTTTTATATATGCTGTGTCCATTATAATGAAAGTGACAACTCCTTTAAATGTAAGTGAACTCTCTTATGCCCACTCTTTTGTGCATGTTTGGTAATTTTATACAGAATTGATTCATAAAATTTGTCAGTATGAAGTGCTTTTAAGAATTTCACCCAAACATGCTAATTCAGCTTTTTTTGTTGACTACAAAAATGTAAATTTTAATTGTGAATCAGCTGTGGACCACTTAAAAAATATCCACACTGTAACTCCCCACTAAACAATTGGTTATTGATCAATTATTATTGGAGGAAATTAAGCACTCATGGCATGGAAAAGTTTTACTAAATATAAAAATAAGGATGTGAATTTACTTGGTCATCCCAAACTTTGTCCTCGTTGAAGATAACAGCTGGTCCAAAACTCCTTGCTGGGTTAATGCCAGTGCCAGTAACAGGGATTGTAGCCAAGTGAACCATGAACACAGCAAATCCAATTGGAAGTGGTGCCAGTACCTATATCAAATTCCACCAAAGAGACAAGCATATAATATCAGTGACTAACATCAATTAACAAAAAAAATTATATCAGCTTCTTTTTCATCAGAAACAAATCCGAAACTCAGAAGCTTCTCCCTCGAATTGATTCTGACTTCACAGTGCAAAATCTTCAAAAAAAAAAAAGAGTGCTAAATTAATGCTTACAGGAACATGGGAATCCCTAGCGTTCCTCTTAGGATCAGTAGCAGAGAAAACAGTGTAGACAAGAACAAAGGTTCCTATGATCTCAGCACCCAAAGCTGTGCCTTTGCTGTAGCCATCTGAGATTGTGTTAGCCCCACCTCCATATCTGTTGTAGAATGATTTTTGGAAGCCCTTAGCAAGTCCAGCACCACAGATTGCACCTAAGCACTGTGCAATGATGTACAGTAACGCCCTTACCAGGGACACCTTGCGTCCCACGAATAGCCCAAATGTCACAGCAGGGTTAATATGCCCTCCTGCAATATCAAATTAACATGTAAGCAATATACAACAACCACATACATAAATACACACACAAAGCTTTGAAAAAAGTTTCATGTTTTTACTATGTTCACTCTTCTTCTAGCTAACATCACTTGTTTCGAGTCAAAACCTCAGTTATGAGAAAATTGATTATGAAACAAAAGAAAGCTGATTTTGAATCAACTTCTCTTTTTTCAAAATTAATTCTGAAGTCTAATAGCTACTTGTAGAAATTTCTTCATGTAATTGGTTCTTACTTTAAAATCAATTGCAAAACAATGGTTAAACATGACCTAGGTGTTTGGATAAGCATTTGTTACATTTAATTTAGGTCAAATCGATGAGTATCCAAACACGTATTATCTCTAATTTCCGCCAGAATTAACTTTGAGTATCAAATCAATACTCCAAATAACTCTGAACCAACAATATTTTCATTGAAAATTGATTTTAGCTCACCATAATTGATTCTAGTGTTTTTGAGCTAGAAATCAAACACACTTCATATTTCCTTGCTAGATATTAGTTGACACCAATTTAATTAGATTTAAAATGAATAAAACTTTTCCTATAAATTGGAACGAAAATCCTTACATGTTTCACTCAACTGGTATACAAACACACGATTAAAGGTAGCGATCGAGCATACCTGAGATACCGGCGGTGCAGTAAACAAGGACGAAGATCATGCCACCAAAGGCCCAAGCTATACCCAAAATTCCAACCCCATCACACTCAGTGTTCCCTGGAATACCGAGGTCAGTCTGTCTTTTGTAGCCAATAATGGTCAACACGGTGATGTAAAGGAAGAGAAGGGTTGCTACGAACTCTGCTATGACAGCTCTGTACAGAGACCACTTTGTGAGCTCCTCCGGGTCGAACAACGGTACTGGAGGTGGGTCACTGTAGTCCTTGGCAGAGTATTCCCCTGGTTGCTCTGTAACCTCAATATCTTTCGCCATTAGAAGAGTGTGTTGTGTGCTCTTGGTAGTGTTGATTTTTTGTGTGGATTGAGAGTTGAGTGTAGAGAAGGATAGTATTTAAGGAGTGAAAGTGATGAGAAAAGACAGAGTATTCGATTGAATTGAATCAATAATTAATGGAGTAATGACATGGTTTTGGTTTGTACGTATAGATGAACAATGACATGACATGATTAACGTTATTTTTTTGCCGCCCCTATTAGCTTAATTTCGCTTGCATGGCCCCACGATGCGGCTACCCTACCCTCCTCCCCAATGATTCTTAACCACTAATCATCAATTTACTGGATGATCCTTCTGCAATAATAATAATAATAATAATAATAATTATTATTATTATTATTATTATCTTCTTCTCCAAACTTAAGCCCGATTTTGACAAGAAAAATCCGTTTTGATTGAACGTTTGGAAAAGCTGAACCTGAACAACTCGAAGAAGCGGAGATGAGGACGGGTATAAGATTGCTAATACCTGAACCCGGCTTACTTGTTACATAATTTGAATTATAACAGTAGCCAAATAAAACTCAAATATGAGTTAATTCTTAAACTTCTTATATTTAAGATTATGGGCACAAATTATGAACAACTATTTTCATAAATTATTTTAATTAAAAAAATTGCTATATGAATTGTGTATTAGATTTAAATTAATAAGATTAATTAAAATATTTAAAAACCTGACAGGGATGAGTTTGATTTTTGTATTTTTATCTAGACATTTTCAAACCTGCACTCGAATCCGTTCCATTCGTAACTAGCTCGGGGTTGGGAGAGTTAAATCGACCCAACCCATCTCGTTGCCATGTCTCGGTAAACTACAAACACAAAATGTACTCAATTCCTATGGACTAGGATATGATTATACCAAAGATGAACAATTGTCATACTCTAGATCAAAATTCTATGTTCTCGTATTGGTATCTTATTATCGGTCTCGTATAATGAAGTTATGTCGTGTTAATTAAAATAATATGAATATGATATCTACAATCTCTTATGAGTGACTTTTAATTGAAATAACACTTTCTCATGAATGAGGCATGAAATGAAACACCAATTAAGAGCAAGAGATTTTGATCACGCTCCACATCTGGTTTTTAAAGATCACTTAATTATAACATGACCTAAAAGATTCTAATGTTCTGGAACTCAACGGTTACATGTGGCTATGGTCAAGGACTCAAGGCAAGTGTAGAGAATTGAAATAAATTGGTCGGGAAATATAATATAGATAAGCATGTTAAGCAAGAAGCAATAATACAACGGTCGAACCCTTGCTTCTCTGTCCACTCCACTGATTACTCTTAGATTAATATATCAAACATTATTTTTTACATGATATCTTGAACATAATCCCATTAAATAGACCCAAACCATATAAATTAGTTTCAAGGACTGTACTAGAAAATAGTACTCTGAGTTAATTGAGGTGTGTTTTTTCAAAAAATAATTGCTAAAAGGGTATGATGTCTTTACTTCACCTGGACTTTTGCCATTTCTTAAAATTTTACTATGTCCTCTGGTTGAACTTTCAAGCACTCGAAAAGTTAGTGGCTGAGAAATGTTTGCATAAAAATAGTGAGAGGTTATTGTTGGCCAATAAAAGAGAGCCAACAATCATTAGTTTTAGAATTATGTAATTGTTGATGTGATTAAAATAAGATGAAAAGTAGTTGTCACTTTTGTTAGGTGACAGAAAGAAGCAAGATGAACTTATCTGGACGCACCTAATGAAAATATTCTACCTCAGCCCATTCATAAAAAATTATACTACTACTTTGTTTCTATTTGTTTAGAATAAAAGTTAAAAACACTATTTTGTGTGTTGTTTATTCTGTTGAGTGTTAGAAGTCCCACATTGGCTAGAGATAGAGCATAGATAGCCTTTATAAGGGTAGTGCAAACCTCAACTCTAATATGGTATCAGAGCCTATCCTAGATTCAGTTGTTGTTTGTTGTGGAGACTTCCCATATTTGGGGCACCCGTTGTTGTTGATCCCACGTTCCAGTCCTGGACGTGAGGGGGTGTGTTAGAAGTCCCACATTGGCTAGAGATAGAGCATAGATAGCCTTTATAAGGGTAGTGCAAACCTCAACTCTTGAGCTAGCTTTTTTGGTTGAGTATAGGTCTCTCAATTTCTAATATTGAGCAATAGGAATTCAGCTACCTACTATTTTAATATTTTGTTACTGTGAAATTTCATCAACTACATTTTCCCCTTTTATGTTCATATTTTGATTGAGCTTGTGAATCCGAGTGATACTATCCTGATTCTTGCGGGTGCAATTCTTACATGTTCAGTGTAAGAATAATATAACCGTTATTTGGTGTGTCAGACTAATTTGTTGGGAGCTCAGAAGCAAATTTGGAGGCGCCCCATAATTAATTTATGTATTATTGTATTTGAATGTCTTTAGCTAGTTTTTGTTTTTAATTTTAATTTGCTACTTTTTCTCTTGTAAAAAAAAATTTTCAACACATAGAGTTGTTCATAAATTTAAAATCATTTTCATATTCAAACATAAGAGTTTGTGATGGATATGAAATGCAAAATAATTTCAAAAGTTTTAAAGTAAAAATTATTTAAATTTGATAAGTTTCAAAGGATTTTGTACAATGTGAGGTTTTAGTTTAAAGAAGAATGAATTTCGGAATTTATTTTCATCAATTAGTGAGTTTTGAAATAATGTCTAAAATCATTTTATCATTTTAATTTATGAAAATTTTACTTGGAAAATGAAAATTTGAGTAGAAAAAATTTATTGACTTAATCGTAAGTTGTAACAATACATTTGCTCAATCCGTAAAAAAAAAAATACATTTGCTCAAAATATTAATGAGGGACTAAAATCACACATCATTTATAGTAGAGGGACAAAAAGTACAATTAAGAGAAAAATAAATTTTCATTTGTTTAATTATTTTTAACTAATTTACACAATTTAGAAAATTAGTTAAGAGTACTTATTTGTCTCAAAGCTCTAAAGTATATATTATGTTAACTTTGGAAATGATGGGTCAGAAGTGAATTATGAGTCGGACCAATTTGCGAATCGAGTGAACTCCCCTTGCATGCAATGATGTAGTGGTGAACCTATCATTCTAATTTAGTGCTCTCTGAATCGTGCGGGAAGGTTTCCCATCACACGGCTCATCAACTTGATGGAATTTTGGGTTTTCTCAAGAGATCTATATCAGCAAAGTTTTCATCAAGTGTAGCTCCCTTTTCGAAGGAAGATTGACTCAATTTGAATGAGTGCTCGAAATAATAATATAAAATATCCATGTACCCCTTACCCAACAACTTAAATTTTTTAGTTGATTGTTTGATAGGAGGTGTGAGAATTTTCAACGACTTGAGGTATGTGTTTTGATCCGTCTTACTTTGCTCTATTGATGTGAATTTTTTTTAAACCCCGAAAAAAAACTAAACACCAGACTCAAACGATCAAGGAGAAAAGGTTTGCGCCCGAGATCTATCTGAAGTTGCTCCATTGATGTGAATTCGTTGCTCTATTTGTTAGCATGCTTGATTTGTATTTTATCACTTACATGTCGAGTTTGACCTATTTTTGGGACAATTTGATTGGCTTCACATGAACAAGTGATGATATTTATTTTATACATCGGAAAATAAACAACAAAAAACTACTACACAAAGCGCAAACGATCCCTCATAATTAGGACCTCTAAGTCCCAAGGTGGCGCCTCTAGCAAGCACCATGGAACCGACGGGGAAGAACCTCCATTCCCGGCTAACCAATCTGCCGGCTTGTTACATTATCCGCCTATGTCGCACAAAGACACTGACCACCCTCTACCCATCAAATGAAGAATTTCATCTAAAATGGGGAGAAAAACTCGGTTATCTTCATCATCCAGAGCCTGGATAAGCCCTCTGCATTCCACATTGCAGACTATATCTTTGTATCCTCTCTCCCACGCGACTTGCAACCCGTGTTTGAGCGTATTTGCTTTTGCAATAAGGGCATTGCCACCGGCCGGATATCCACGTGGAACCCGCACTGCCAATTCCCTTGAGCATCACAAATAATTACTTCCCATCCCATACAATTAACTGCCATCCACACACAGGTCCAGCTTTCCCTCCGGCGGTGGTTTCCAGCGTCTACCCAGCCGAAATCGCCTAGTCGTCCCCCTCTCTATGTTCCATGAACCTCACCATCTCATCATGCTCGTGGCTTATACGACGCCACGCCTCATGGGCGGCCAAGGGTCATCATCAAGCACCATGTTGCACCTCCACTTCCAGATTCCCCATAGATAAGCAATGAATTTCCTTCCCCACCTACCCTGGGCTTGACGCCGAATCCAGATCCTCCAATCAGTCGTCATCAAGTGATGATATACTTGTTAGAGTAGCTAGGATTACCATTTTTGGTGAAATATAATTAATTTGGCATGGGCCAGAAAATCTGTTGCTCTTATGGCCTTAACTATCATCATTGATTTCTTTGATAGTAGTCTATTGTGCTCGAGTTATCCGGTGCAGCTTTTGTGGACTTGCGAAGACAGTTTGAAGCAGCACTCAACTCTCCAACCTGATGTCTAGTATGCAAATTATTTGGATTAAGATAATTTCATGTCACATAATAATTAATTTTAAGTGAATATAGTGTTTTTTATAAATATTCAAAAGAGCCATATTTATTAAATATTTATAAAAAAAGAGATAAACACAAATTTTTACTTGAAAAAGTTCCACACGAAAGTATAATGATCCTAAAACATTTGACCAAACATCCAATTACTCAGTTCATTTTCTAATTAATGAAGATCTAATATTGTTCAGTTTAGAAGGGGATGGAGATGGAGGGAGAGTGGAATTATCAGACAGTGACATGATTAATTAAGCTGCCTTTGGTCCATGTCATATTGAGAAATTAGCATACTTAATTATATCACCCAAAGGTAAAGATAAGCTTATGTATTTGTGGCATTAATTTAAAACTATATATGAAGGAACCGACCAGCAATTAGCGAAAGGGTCATTCCTATCTAATAGACAAAAAAGATGATCTGTATTGTTCAAAATAAATTTGGTGTACCACACGTGGTGCTTTCTCAGCCTTACCATCATTAAATTTGAAAATCCAAAATTCATTTGAAAAGTACTACTCAAACATTGTCTGAGGTGGGGGTGGGTAGCTCAAATGATTCAAACCCTAATGAGAATTTATTCTAATTTACTATAATAACTAACATTTGCCTATAAAAAAAATTATATTAAAAAAATACAACTCACACATTTCTTTTTCAAAATAATCCTACACCTCCAATAGTCATGAGATTATATATCACATTACGGGTATGTCTTTCCTAACAAACTTCTTCATATGCATTTTCGAAAGATTAAACATTATGCTAAATACTTAAAGAATTTAGATTTTATATCAATTGTATTACATCCGTAATATTTAATTTTTCACACATTCTTAAATCATACACATTATAGCAAATGATATTTGTTTGATTCAAGGATGCTTTGATTCTAATTTCTAAGTAAAACATGTTTTTTTTTTCTTGTAACGAGCTTTGATTTGGGTCATTTGAGCGAGCAAAGTTATATTTGGATTCATTTAATAAGAGAATATTGTTTGATTTTGATCCTAGCCTCACATTGAACTCGGGTCAAGTGCGACAAACACTTACATGTTCATATTCAGGTGTTGAAACAAGGTCTCAAGTTCAAATATTGTATACGCAAATAATCTCGTTAAAGAGCTGTGAATATTTCAGATTCAAAAATATTGTCTTCAGTAGAGATACATTAATTCTTATACAACAAAAATCATACTCGTGATATTTGAAATAAGAGCATAAGACTAGACCACAAATGTAATGGAAATGGTCGGCAATACATTTCAATTCTGAATTCTTATCATAATGGTCGTCACTATCATCTCCACCCCCCTCTATTTTTTTCCATGAAATTCTGCTAAAAAGCACTGCTTCTGTGGCACATTTGTTGTCCATGTCAGGAGAGTGGTTGGACAATTAAGAGCACACAGGGTATATATTTGTAATCCCATTTACTATTACTATATAAAGATGATGTATGACAAATTATTTTGGCCCCATTCAATTAGTCAGCCTGTCATTTATCACTCTACAATACATTATCATGACAGACTGGAGGCTTCCAATAACTGTTTTGAGTTTCTATCATTATTAGGATATTACAGCAAACCAAGTATAAACTATAAGTTTGTTTAGCAGCAAGTGCTTAGTTCAGGTGGAACATCTACATATTTGTTTTTCCTTAACTGATGTTTGTAAGTTAAGTTGTGTGATGAAATTTTTACACTCAGGGGAGCTAACTTCATTAAGATGTAAGTGTTTTCAATTTAAATAGAGTTACCTCCTATGAAACATACATATATTAAATCAAAAAACTATATGTTTAATTCTTGATTTTGTAGCGTTGAGTTTAACCTTGGATTTAATAGAAATTTAAAACAAGATCAATTCGAAAGAAAACCGTCGTGTTTGGTTTAATATAGGTATGCAAATTATTATCATAATATCTCTATATGTTTAAACACTCAAAATAGTATGCAAACAGCCAAACATGGTACTCCTAGAAAAGTTTGCAAATTATCATCTTATAAAGCTTTGGTTTATTTTATAAAAATATGCTCCTGAATATTCTAAAGCGTTTTTTCATATCTTAAAAAAATTAATGTTTTTAATAAAATTAATTAAAAAAAGGTTATATAACTAACCACAAATGTTGTTTAGTACGATGACAAAAAGCAAGAACAAACTATGGCTTTTAACCCATCTTATTTTGGATTCCCATAAATACCATTGAATTCCAAAAATTATGAATGAAGTAGAGCAGAAGATATATTGCTAATTCAAAATCAGAATTGAAGAAAGTAACTTCCATTCTCCTAGGAGATGGATTTTGTTAGAAATCTTAAATTAAAGCCACACACAACAAAACTTTAACTTTAGGCTTAAGACAATAAAGACAATAGTTGTGTGTTTTTTTATTATATATACACTTGTACACTAGTTAATATAACCAATGTGGGACTTCTTTAAGTCTCCACTTGGTATTCTCTAATGCTTCCCTTACAAGTGCGACTCCATTTTTATTATTCTTGCTGGACTTGTACTTGTTCTTCTGAGTTTCATAAGACATGATTTTCCTGGGCTTGTACTCTAACTGGAACATCAGTGGTCATCAAACTTGTGCTCCTTCTCGTCAGAGTCTCAGAGACCATACGACTATCTTTGTCTGGGCTTGTACTTCAACAGGGAACATCAGTGGCCGTCGTACTTGTGCTCCTTCGTCTTTGTCTCAGTGGCCTTACGACTTGCGTTATCTTGGGCTTGAGCTCAGCAGAACGTCATTAGGTGTTAGACTTCTGTTCTTGAGTCGTAGAGGCCTTGACGTGTGTATCCTCTTTATTTTATTGGAACTTTTTTTCTTTGTTTTTTGAGTTTCTTTTTTTGAAGCGGAAGTCATGACTTGGATATACCAACTTTGATACCATGTTAGAAATCCTAAGTTAGAACCATACACTAAAAAAACTTAGGCTTAAGGCAATGGGTGTGCGTGTTCTTTTAGTATATATACACTTGTACACTAGCTAATCTAACCAATGTGAGACTTATTTGAGTCTCCACTTGGTATTTTTTAATACTCCCCCTTAAAGTGGGACTCCATTTTTCTTCTTGCCTGGGCTTGTACACGTTCGTCCAAGTCTCAGAGACCTTAAGGCTTGCTTTGCCTGAGCTTGTACTCCTGTAGGAACATCAGTGGTTGTCAGACTTGTGCTCATTCTCATATGAGCCTTACGACTTGCGTTGTCTTGGGCTTGCGCTCAGCGGAACGTCATTAGGTGTTAGACTTTTATTCTTGAGTCTCAGAGGTCTTGTATTGTTACTACTGTACATCATTCTTTTATTGAAATTTTCTTTTTTTCATTTTTTTTCCCGGAAAATTCCAGTAAAAGGCAAGGGGACACTAGCTATAGCAAGTTACACAGGTACAAAAATTCTCTCAGATGTTTTGTATGTACCTAAAATTACTAAAAACTTGCTTAGAATTGGACAGTTGCTTGAGAAAAACTTCAAAGTTATCTTTGAAAATAAAGTTGCATAGTTAAAGATCCAGAAGGTCTTGAAATGTTCAAGGTAAACATGAAGGAGCAAGACCTTTTCATTTGACTAAGGAGGAGAAAATTGCATTTCATGGTGATTTAACCAACGAACCTGTCATCTTTCTTACTGAAAGTGACGATGAAGAGAAAAAGAAAGGGAAAGCCAATAGCAACAACAATGTAGTGTGGCATATTATGCACCTTTGCATGCATACGTGATGCATCCATGGAATGGAAGCAAACCTGCCGGAGCACATATTCCAGTATGCTTGGTTGACTTTTTGAACTCTGAGAAGTTAGAAGTTTACGATTCCTAAAGCAAGAAGAAGTGTTGAAATTGCTTTTCTGATTGCACTTTTTTTTTTACTGCTGCTCAGATCAATTTGAATTTGAAAAGAAAACTATTCCTTTTCGTCAACATGTCTTGTCTCTCTTCTTCTTTGTGTTTTACATTTTCTGCTATACAACTACATTCCTTTTCTACAAACTTCTAAGGTTAAGAGTATGCAATTATGTTGGATCTGGTTGTGCATTGCCCCAAATTGGGGCTCTAGGTCTTGGGGAGTGATGAGAGAATGCTAGAAGTGAACCTTAGCCCAAAATATCTTAAAGTAATTGAAAGTGTTGTCCTCGAGCTTATAAACTATTATATTTGTCCTCACCTAAGTAATGTGAGATTTGATTCTTATTATTTCATCACATTAGTACACATTCCAATAGATGCTAACCAAGAATTCATAGTTGTGATGGATTGGGAAACATATATTTTGAAGCATGTAAGGTAATAAATCCCCTCTAAATTAGCTCCCTATTCATTGGTGAGTTTAATTTCAGAGTACATCTGAGTTAGGTTTTAAATTGTGGTATTCAATCGCAACATAAAAGATTTTGGAGGCTTTGCAACGACATTGTGACTGAAATTGCGGTTATCTCAATATCTGCAACTCTTGCAAGTTGCAACCGCCACTACTCAATCTCAGGTTATACATATTTTTTTCATGTAAATATAGCAAAGTACCAATCAAATCCAAACCTATAATATTTCCTCTTGTAAAAAAAAATAATCCAAACCTATAAGTTGCTTAGTTCAACAGTTGAATTAAGGTAGTATATACAAATCAAATATGTATGTTGAAATTAAATCACATCATATTCAGAGATATTAACATCTATGTACATACATTTTATCTCTGATAATTCCCCTCAGCTAGCATTGTTTTCAAGTAACGTCTCATTACTCAATTACAGAATATGGACGCAAAATATTAAGGCCTTGTTTGGCTAAAACAATCAAATTAAGTCAGCATTAGCAAGACCGGCATCTTCTTCACCATCAAATTCTTCAGCTATGTCTTCTTCCAAAATGGTGTCTAGCTTGGGAGTGCTTGAGGGCTTCTTCTTATGGAAATCCAGAAGAGAAGGCGCAACCTCAATCCATGGCTTCATGGCCGCCGCGTGCATTAGCTCTATCGCCATTATCGCGGTTTGTAGAAGCTTTATTCTTATTAGTATATATCAATCTCTCTCTATGTCCCTAATTGAAACACAGAGAGAGAGAAAACTGAACCAACAAAAAGAGAGACTCTTTGAAAGCTAACCTTTTTTCCTTGGGAGATATTTGACAATTGGTATTGCTATTTGATTGAATGAATGAATTAGCAACAAGAATTAAGAGTGCTATATATACATTAACCGTGGTTGTAAACCAAAGGAGAAGAGGAAATTAAGGAACAAATGGAGGCAATGTGAGGATAGAACAAGCCAAGAGAACAATTCGGAGGTAAAAGGTTTCAGAACCAACAATTTAGAACAAATATTGACTTGAAGCTCTGTTTGAGATGATTCTTTTAAGATTGGAATGATTGAGAGGATTAAATTTGTTCCTTTGTTTAGAAGCACACTTAAAGAAAAAGATAAAGAAAAGATCAGAACATGCTTTACTTCTATTGGGCTCGTGACTATTTGGTCAGATATATTATATTCTTTTATATTAGCTTTATAATTTCGAGCTTGTCATTAGATGTCGGTCTTCTAACGAATTGTTTTTGCCCCCATAAAAATTATAAGAGTGTGTTACGTTTTGTTCTTCTGCAATTCATTATTTTCCACATAATCGAAGTGTTCTCACTCCGTTTAAGAAGTCTTTTGTCATTTCTGTTATATTAAACATGTAACTGAATCAGTATGTCCTATTCCAACCTAAACAAATGCTACCTAAGAGCATCTCTAATGAGGGTTGCTTAAATCCAGTTGGCAACTTAAGCAATGTTGCTTATTTTGGAGCACCACTGGAGCAACATGACGTGGCAGTTTGGTTGCTTAAATTTAAGCAACGGTTGCTTATTTTCTCTCTCCTTACTTTTAGACTAAAAAATCATATTTTCTCTTTCATTCATGTACTTGTATAGTGCCATTACCTTGAAATAATATAAAAATAAGAAGTATAATGGAACCCAACTAAAAGTAAACTAAGCAACCGTGGTTGGAGCGAATTCTGCTTGGGTTGCTTAAATCCTATGTATCAGTCTGGACCCACCGAAATAGTTTTTAAGCAACCCAACTAGCAACTATGCATTGGAGATGCTCTAAAGAATCTAATTGTACAAATAAGTTCATTCCTTATAAAAAAAAAATTACCAGATCAATGACCATTGGTTGGATGATATTCCGCTCATGAAGTCATATATAAGAAACCCATTTCTCTTTTCAAAGAAAAAGAAGAAACCCATTTCTTGATAGCTAAACCCATTTCTGTGTATAAGCACGTGAGGTTGAATAGCTCTTGAGGCCCATACCCTTTAGACAAAAACAACACGTATAAAGGCACACACCCCCTGAGGCCCAAATCTTATAGGAGAAATGGGCCTAAGTTAATGTGAAGTGTGAACAACCAGCACTGTATATATTCGACCTTGACCAAAAATAATTATATTCGACCGAAATAAAACAAAAAAATAAACATATTTTTTTCTTACAATGGGAAAGCAAAGTAACATAATCTTTTTTGGTTACATAGAAACAGTAAAGTAACATAATCTAAATCAGGCTAAAAGAAAATAGAGGTTTTGACAAAAACAAAAATAAAAAATTAGAGATGAACTGGCCAGCAACCATGCAAATTAAGTTAACTAGTGTTTTTTACCCATGCGTTGCGATTTAATTTATTGTATTAATATATCAGTAGAAATATGTTTTTACTTTGTTAAGGCTCTTTTTAATAAGTAGAACAGATGAGGAACCAAACATATGTTTTAAGCATGTAGATGAATGAACCACATAAAAAATATTAATTTGATGAGGTTGTATAGACCTCACAATGTCAACATTTGAATAGTAATAAGAATCAAGTTTTTAAGGAATGCATTATATTGAAATCGAAATAAAATAAACATAACAATGACAACAACATGAACGCTTATTAGAATTTGTAGTCCATGATTAATGACAAAAACTTCAAAATCAATCCTGTAGTCTAGCAAACATATTTGAGCAATAGAACCTATAAAGGAAAAAATATATATGAGTATAGTAACCAATACAAAGATAAACTTAGTATAATTTGAAAATGTTAAACAAACTTTATAACAACGTCAATAACCCTTCGAATTAGATGATCAATAAACTGCTTGACATCTTTTTATGTTGTCAACAATTAAAAAAAAAAACCATATCAGTTTTTCGATTAATAAAATTTAAATCGAAAATAATTGTAAGAAAAATCAGCACCCTGCAATTGTGGAAAAAAAATTAAAAATGGTTAATAATGTATATATAAATTTCACTTGAATCATATGCTACCAAAAATATACATATAATAGTTTCAAGCAGATTTGCACAGGATTTGTTTAGTAGAGCAGTAGCCTCCTGATAAAAAATCACAAAGGTAGCAATGTATTTTGAATCCCTCACCCGAAGTTGTAGTATGAACTTGTGAGTCGGAGAAACAACGTGACGATTACATGGCTCACATAAATACATACCGTTAGCAGGATATACCTTCTTGCTATACTTTCACGCAGGGTAATACCAATCCATACCCTCTGCAATATACTTAACAGTACCAAGAACAACACAATAGGACTTCTGAAAAATTAAATTCGCAAATCAAGAAGTGTAATAATGTTGTAATTAAATCTGGAATATTTATTATTATTGAATTGTTAAATCAAGAATATGCCTCAGCAAGATCTTTGAGTTGCTCGATGGTCCCATCACTCTGTTTTAGGAAATCATCTTCAGGAGTAGATTTTTTTGCCGAGTCTTGAAGCGGGCTAATGACATGTGCAGCAGGATCATTTGACTCCAAGAACCTCGGAGATAGCCGATTTCATAATTTGATATGAATACAAACAATGAAAGAGATCTAAAAATCAGAATAAAATTTACCGAGCTCGGAGAGGAGCAGCTTCTTGTATGAGAGAATTAAAGAGAACCCTTGTAGCTCCATAAACATTTTGGAGGCTTGTCTTACCTGTAAAAAATATTAGGATAAAGGAAAAAAGCATGCGCTCCTAAATTTTGATTATTCAACACCAGATCAAACTTTTAAATACCTTTAAAAGGTTTTATCTTGGCACATTGCACAACAACGACAACATTGGATGCATCAACCGATGCAAGATAACCAGCGACTTCAGCAACATACTTTCCAAAAAAATGCACATTCAACCCGAACCGTATTAAAAAATTGGGAAAATATAAAACCGATTTCACATAAAGTCTGTGGAAAAAGTGTGAATAAGCATTGAACATTGAGTGTATCCATCTGGTCAAGTTCAATAGTTATTCTTTTCTGCTTTTTACCATCTTTCTCAAACTCTTGTTCACCACTTGCTCAAGTGAGAATTCCAATCACATCTGCTCAATCAAAAACACATTTAAGTAAATTTAAGAACTGCAATTTAAAACTCAAAAGGCTACAAAAGAGTATATACCTATAAGGAAAGACATATCAAGGTCCTTAAACATTATGTCAGAAAGTGGCACAAAACAGTAAGGGCTTAAGTTGATAGCCTTGTTCGGAACCAATCGTACAAAAGTATGTATATCAAAGTTGATCTTTAATTGATGCGAGGTTGGACGGAAATCACGACCACTTTCACCAACACCAAAGAACGAAATCTGATATACACTTCCTTCACTCAGCAAAGATTGAAATCGGTAAATAAGAGTCTTCCTAACCGTAGCGTGAATCTTACAACCCTGAAATTTAATAAATAGAGAACATAAGAGATTTACCAACCATTAAAAAAAGAACTTAAAACATGGGTGATTATGTAAAAAGGTGTCATACCTTGTCGTCCATAAGAACCATGTCCATGGAAAATGGAAGCTTCAAACCATATAAGCTAGGGTTTAGCCATAAACGGTTCATTTTTGCAACAATAGTCTAGTTCTCCTTAGAGGCATCGATGGTGGCGAGATCGTCGATTTCCATCAAAACAAAGGTTATTTCAGAGCTATTAGATACTGGAAAATGGAAGGAATGATGAAGGTCAAGAATAACATAGGACCTGTTTGGTATGTTGTATAGTATAAGGCCTGATAGTATAAGGTCTGATTGTATTAGGCCTGATATGATAAGGCCTGATAAAATTTTAATACTATACAACGTTTCATCATACACTGTATAATTTGGTGGCGACACTGGTGGTGTGGTAGTGGTGGTATTGGAAGGGGACGATGGTGGTGGTGGCGATGGTGGTGACAGTGGTGGTGGATGGTGGTGTTGGTGGCGGCGGTGGTGGTAGAAGTTGGGGGCGACGACAGTGGTGGTATGAAGGTCTCAATGATGGCAGCAGCGGTGGTGGTGATGGTGGAGGGTGGTGGGCTGGTGGCGGCAGCGGTGGCGGTGGTGATGGCGGCAGCGGTGGAGGGTGGTGGGATGGTGGTGGTGGTAGTGGTGATAACGATGACTAGAGCAAGGTGGTGGTGGCGGCGGCAGTGGTGGTAGTAGTGGAGACGGTGGTGGTGGAGGGTAGTTTTGGTGGCGGCGACAGCGGTGGTGGTTGTGGTGGCGGCGACGATGGTGATGGCGGTAGTGGTGGAGGCGGTGGTGGTCAAGGGTGGTTGTGGTGGCGGCGACGATGGTGGTGGTAGTGGTGGATGGTGGTTGTGGTGGTGGTGACAGTGGTGGATGGTGGTGGCGACGACGGTGGTGGCGGTAGTGGTGGAGGGTGATTGTGGTGGCGGTTGGTTAAATATATTGAAATAGTTTATATATACATTGCACTCTTATCATGCTTTATCCATCATCTATAGGGTGGATTAAATAGTCCATCATTTTGATGTATAAGAGGATATTGATGTATAAGCTTATACAATACAATGTGAGCACCAAACAATGGATAAGTCCATAATGTATTGTATAAGCTTATACTATCCTGTCTAATACGGCGTACCAAACGAACCCATAAGGTGATATATAGATGAGTCAGAATTAGGGTTAATGATGACGGCAGGATAAAAAAGGAAGGAGAATATTTGATAATGTAATTAATTTTGTATGGAATTTGAAATTGTGATTATTACTTTTTCTCCAAATCAAGACTGTTTCTCAAAGATTGAAGGAATTTGAAATTGTGATTATTTTTATTTATGGTCAGAATTATTGTAACAACCTTAACTGAGTCAATTACCGCACCTAACAAGTGTTATTTAATTATTTTTAATTTTCCAAATCAAGTTCATTGCTTAAATTATGAAAGGAAATTAGTGCGTTTAAAAAACGACAATAAATGAGTCAGTTTAAAAAAACAACAATAAATTAGTGAGTTAAAAAAAACGAAATTAGTTCGCTAAATGTAAGGAACAAAATTAATGTACACAACAGCCAACGAAATTAAGACTACTAATTATTAAAATCATCCCAAATTTAATTAACCAACTATTGTAACGTCATTTAATTATTTTTAATTTTCCAAATCAAGTACTTAACTATTGTAACGTTATTTAATTTCCTTCCAAATCAAGTACCTTACCGTACCTAATTATTGTAACGTCATTTAATTATTTTTAATTTTTCAAATCAATTTCATTGCTTAACTTATGCAAGGAAATTAGTGAGTCTAAGAAACGACAATAAATTAGTGAGTTTAAAAAAAACGACCATAAGTTATTTGTAATTAATTAAAACCAAATTAGTCAAAGATTAATCAACCATTAATGTGCTAACGAAAAATTCAATTAATGAGGGGGCTTAATACAAAATTCAAATAAACATTCAAAAGACTTTCAATAATGGGTATCCATACAATATTCAAATGAAAATGAGCTTGTAATATTTTGGTCCAAATGAATAGGAGTGTGACACTTGTCAGCTAATGAGGAGGGTGAGTGAGAGTTAACCTTGGAATGTCAAGTCATCTAGGTGGGGCTCACAGTGATTCTCTTTTCTAAAGTATAAAGATAGATGTAGCCTTAAGGCGAGACATATATAATAGGCTTAATTGCAACTTTGACCCTTGACGTTTGTCAGAAAAGTAATTTTGACCCCTCACCTAATTTAATTACATGGATGATCCCTGACGTTCACATCCGTTTGCAACGTTAGTCCTTTCGTCCAATTCTATCCAAAACTTAACGGTTTCTGAAAAAAAAAATTAAAAATCCAGAAATTTATAGACTTCTTCATCATCTTTAACCATATTTTTCATTATATTCAACAAAACTCAGGCAAAACGCAAAAACCAGAGCCTCTTCTTCTTCCTTCAATGATAAAATAAAAATCAGAGTCACTTCTTCTTCTTCCACCCAAACCTAGACCGCAACTCCGACACTTCAGATCGCACACCTGACTCCTACCCCCAAACCCAGATCAAAGCGAGAGAAGACACCAACACCTTCAACGCTTCAGATCGTAGGCAATGAAGAAAGATTCCTCCTTTCCTTGATCTGGTCTCGGATTCGAAAAGAGGACGTGGAGAGCTTCCAGAAAGTACTCTCATTTTTCAGTTTGGAGCACGACAGAGATATCGCCGGAAATCGCCACTTGTGGCGGCGCGCGACGAAGGACGGCGACGTTTGCGGTGAAGCATAAATTTATTGAGGGGTTTCTCTGCGGATGAGACGAGGAATCAAATGGCGGTGGTAGTTTCCTCATCGAACTCGTGGTTTCATCAGAAATGGAGGGAAAAGGCCATGGTGTTCCTTTCATGGCTTCCTTAAGTTCTTCCATGGAGGAGAGAGGAATCGGTGATGGTGATGGTGATGACTGTGGTTGAGCGAGAGTTGGAGGTAGCGGTGGTTTCTGCTGTGGGGAGAGAGGGTTGGAGGTGGCGATGGCGGTGCTTGATTCATGGCTGGATTTTGAGGTTGGGGAAGAAGGATGGGATTTGAGGTTTAATTTAAATGTGTTGTTGTTGTAGAGAGTTTGGAGGGACGGATTGTGTTGTGAGTTATGAGGAATTAGCAAGGATGGGAATTGGGAAAAAAGTTCTAGCAAAAGAAGCCAAAAAACATAAACGCTTTGAGTAATTGAATGAAAGCTTTCAACAATACATGAGAGGAGGAGATGAAGATGATAGATTTCTGGATTTTTTTTATAGAAACCGTTAGATTTTAACGGAAATTGATAGAAGGACTAACGTTGCCTACGAGTGTGAACGTCAGGGGTCATCCATGTAATTAAATTAGGTGAGGGATCAAAATTACTTTTCTGGCAAACGTCAAGGGTCAAAGTTGCAATTAAGCCTATATAATACTACATCTTTTTCTTATTAACTATTCATCTGGAGAAATAAATTATTTTTATTCATTGTGTATTTAGAATTTTAAGAGAGCATTATTTAAGAAAACATTAATTAATGCTCTCTTGAAAACTAAGTGAACAAATAAATATAAATATTTTTTTCTCTAAATTAAATGAACAGTTAATAAGGAACGAGCCTTCCTCTTGTAGAAAAAAAAACGGAGGTAATACTATATATGTTGATTACTTAATTTGTTATTTACATCTCATAAAATATATCTCCTATTATATAATATATTATATTATTAAAAAAAATTAATGATAATACACTGTTAGTGTAAACATTTTTTTACACAGACATCCAATGATGAATTGCCAAATAAAAAATAAGCTTTTAATTTAATTAAAATAAAAAGTAACATAAATGTTTTTGAATATGTGACACTCAATTATTAAATGTATGTGTAAAACATTTTTACACTGATAGTGCACAACCATTAAACTCTAAAAAAAAATATAATATAATAATTAGAAATAACCTTTTTGGAGGAATCTCTAGAATCCTTCCGCTTGTTTTGTGATCTCAATCTTAAAAGAAAGAACACATAAGTTCTTAGGTTAATGATGTTTGTTTTGTGAGATCTAGGTTTAGATGCCTTTCGCTTTTTTAATATTATATACGTAAAGCTCCAAGTGATATATGCAAATATGCAATGTTGATCCTCAATCCCACTAATGGAAAATATAATACATTATCAACCTTTTGAAAGTTGATTTTAAGAGAGTGGCACACAAATTAAAGGATGCGAACATACAATTACAAATCTCAGCAAAGCGTGAATTTTTAGTAAAATAAAATCCCAACTGTATTGCACATTACTATAGGATAGAAACTTGATGATGGATAAAAAGAGAAACAGAGGGAAAAAATCTCAATTCATTGATCATTTAGGAAAGCATTGTTGGTGCCTAATTGCAAAAGATGCAATTTTTACGGTTACCACTGCTAATAGAACCAAAATAAAAGTAAGCTTTGTGATTCGACAAAATGTGTCAAAAAATATATATTCCTGCCTACCAAGTATATTCTTTTGTGCTTTAATTTATTTTTATGGGTATATATTTCCATCTACTTTGTGTTTGAGTTTATATATAGTCCCACATACAACCAATGATGTGCTTGTTAGGTGGTAGTGGAACAATGGTCCATGTGTTATTAGCTTTTTTTAACTTGATAGTAAAAAAAGGTTCCTCCTATGTAAACGGTAAAGGAATTAAGGAAACTTGCTTAATTAACAAATAGGGGCCAATTTATCATAGGTAGTTAGGTAAGCTTGGATATATAGGGTGGGAAATATTGGCTTCTGTAGTTGAGCAAAGAGTAATTTTGAAGATGTGCAGGGGTGTTATGTCAATTCTATTGATCTTCTTAGAGGGATTGAGGGATGTTGAATTTGTTGATTATCAGGTATGGAGTAAGGTTCGGATAATCAACAAGAGTATGATTGAGAAGTATAGTTAATATTAGGAAATTTAATTCGAAAAATTAGTCATTAATTGGTTTATCTTAGGTAAGAGTTTATGTGTCTAGTTTGATTCATTACGACTCAAAAAATTTGTGAGGCTAAAAAGAAAAAAGTGACAAGGTTAACCTAAAGTTTTCTCTACTATAGGGTTTATACAAAATATCAGTCGGCAGATCTTCTTCTCTTTTGGATTTCTCTTTCTTTATGGAGGTTTCTTTTTCTTTTAAGTAGGTGTTTTTTCCACGATAGCTGAATTATCTTCCATATTAACTAGGTGGATTTGCTACCCAATAAGTCAGCTTTTTTTTTTTTAATTGCCTAGTTTCCCCCTTCTATGGCCACCATTGGTTTTCTCCACTCCATTAGTCTTTGCTCTCATCGTTGTACTGCTACCGCAATCGCCGCCACATCCCTCTCCTCCTACAACCACATGTGCCACCTTTGCGGCCACCATTGTTCACCACCGGCGTCACCTCCGCGACCTCCACTGACGCCATGCACCCTCACGACCTCTACCTATGTCACCTCTAATGCCTCCACATGCAAACTCCAACCACCAACCGCGGCCACCTCTAATCCCTCTTGTAGTTTGCTTGTCCTAATTCCTGTTTTAGTGATGTATGTTGCATGTGCACTTGTACGTTGTTGATGGTCTTGCAGTAGAGATAAAACTCTGCAAATTTGGCAGAGCCATCAAGGCTTGAAAAGTAGAAGAAGTGACATAAAAGAAATCAATATCAAATTTACACTTTAATTATATAAGATCAACTCTTTGATGAAGCTTTGAAGTTTAATATTTTATTTGGGGTTTATATATGGTGTTTTCATTTCTGTCTGTGCTTACTTTGTTTCAAGTGGATCAGAGCATGTTAATTAGTTTGTTTCTTTTTTTTTTTTTTTGAAGTCAATTAGTTTGTTTCATTATGGGCATCAGAGCTATAATGCTTTTTAGGATTTAATTCCCTTATTGTTGTTTAGTTTGACTTACACCCTAATCTAATTATTGAAAAAAATACTTGTGAGGCTAAAGTGGATAAGATGCTTTAAAATTATGTAACATATTACTATATATCTGGCATATGGTATATATGTATTATATTTATACCAGAGAATAATTACAATCAATCACAAAGTATGGTGTGACGTATTTGTTAGTTCATTTTATCTTTTAACCATAAGTTTGGACATCAATATAGCTCATTGGAATAGAGCATATATTATGACCAATTATTTACTACTTAGTATAAGTACTAACTCTCAGCAAATAAATTAATCACTATTGTTGATGGTTGATAGTTTATAGGCTTAATTGCACTTTTACTCCCTGATCTTTCACCTTTGTGCGATTTACCTCCCTCATCTTTAAAATGAGCGAATTCCCTCCCTCTTCTATTAATATGTGCGATTTAGGCCCTTCCGTTAGTTAGCCGTCCAATTACTAACGGCGGTTGCTATTTTCACCCTCCCTTTTACTAACCACACCCCCATATCAGAAATAAAAATAAAAATAAAAATAAAAAAAGGAGGTAAATTGCACAAAGGTGAAAGATCAGGGGGCAAAAGTGCAATTAAGCTAAAAAATAAAAAAATAAATGAAATAAATGAAATAAATTAAATACAATTAATAGAAAATAAAAAAAAAACTGAAAAAAATATTTTTATAAAAATCAAAGAAAAAATAATAAAATAAATGAAATAAGTTAAATACAAATAATAGAAAATGAAAAAACATTTTTATAAAATAAAAAAAAAAGCTGAAAAAAATATTTTTATAAAAATCAAAGAAAAAATGTTTTTATAAATTCAAAGAAAATAAAATATTTTTTTTAATTGAAGGTAGAAATTTAAAAATAAAATAAAAGAATAATTATTTTTAATTTAGTGTAGGTGGTGCAAATAGAAACAAATTCTTCTTTTATTTTATTTTTAAATTTCTATCTTCAATTAAAAAAAATATGTTATTTTCTTTGACTTTATAAAAACATTTTTTTCTTTGATTTTTATAAAAAAAAATTCAGTTTTTTCTTTGATTTTATAAAAATATTTTTTCATTTTCTATTAATTGTATTTAACTTATTTCATTTATTTTATTATTTTTTCTTTGATTTTTATAAAAATATTTTTTCAGTTTTTTTTAATTTATAGTTTTTTTTTTATTTTCTATTAATTTTATTTAATTTATTTAATTTATTTTTTATTTTTTTATTTTTATTTCTGATAAGGGGGTGTGGTTAGTAAAAGGGGGGTGAAAATAGCAACCACCGTTAGCAATTGGACGGCTAACTAACGGAAGGGCCTAAATCACACATATTAATAGAAGAGGGAGGGAATTCGCTCATTTTAAAGATGAGGGAGGTAAATCGCACAAAGGTGAAAGATCAGGGAGCAAAAGTGCAATTAAGCCTAGTTTATACTCTAGTCTCACAAAAAGAATAATCACAATCAAAATTACTTTTAGAAAAAACAATCAAAATTAGGCTGCAGATTCGAGCTGGAAATAATTATAGTCACATGCTAACTGTAAATTTCTTTTTTATTTGTGAAGGACAGCGAGTGCAAGCAATTGCTGGCTAGATGCTAACATAATAGCAAACAATTTAAGGCCATAAGCTTGATTGTTATACCACATACATTCTTTTCGGGTTCATTTGGTATGTTGTATAGTATAAGGCTTGATTGTATAGGGTGTGATAGTATTAGGCGTGATAGTATTAGGCATGATAAAAATTTAATACTATACAGTGTTCAGTCATATAATGGATTACTTATCATTTCGTTAAAATTAATATAAACATATGTTTCGTGAAATATTGAATAATGATATATATTATAAAAATGAGGATGATGTTAATGGTTGGTAAAGAGGCGGTGGTGGTTGTGCTGAAAGTGATGGTGGAGGGTTGTGCTGAGCATAGCGGCGACGACGATGGTGGTGTTGGAAGTGATGGTGATGGTGGTGACAGTGGTGGTGGAGGTGGTGGATGCGGTGAAGGGAGTTGGTTATGGCGATACGTAGTGGTGGTGGCAATGACAATGGCGGTTAAGTGGTAGTGGTGGTATTGGAAGTTTATGACTTTATGATGATGATGATGGTGGTGGTGACGGTGGTATGTATGGCAGTGACGATGTCGGTAACGACAACGGCTGTGGTGGCAGTGGTGGAGGTGGATAATAGTGGTGGTTGTGGTGGTGGCGGAGGTGGAGGGTGGTGGCGGCGATGGCGATAGTGGTAACAGTGGTGTTAGGTGGTGGTGAAGGTGGATGGTGGTGGCGTTAGTGGTAGTGGTGGCGATGGTAGTGAATGGTGGAGGTGGTGGTGGTGGCGACGGTGGAGGGTAGTGGTGGTAAATACTTTCATGTAACTTATTCATCACACTTTTATCATGCATTATCCATCATCCATAGGGTGGATTAAATAATCCATTATTTTAATGTATAAGAGGAAATTGATGTATAAGCTTATAGAATACAATGTTAGCACCAAGCAATAAATAAGTATATAATATATTGTATAAGCTTATACTATCATGTCAGTACGGTGTGTCAAACGAGCCCTTCAATTTATCTCTCTTTTGAGCATCACCTAAACAGTACCACCACCTTTGCTCTGACATCACTAAAACACTGCCATAACCATTCCCAACACCTAGGATCTCAAAACCTAACTCTATAGCACCATCGCCCTTCCCATAAGAGATTTTCACCACCAGACCACCCAGCTTCTTCCTTCAATTTGCAACCCACCACCATGGTTTTTCTCCTAGGACCAGCGAACCTACGCCACTGTGGTCTGCAACATTATTGTCAATGTGCGTATCAAGACGGGTTCTCATAACACTTACCGGCGGGACTTAACTCGTTCTTCTTCTCACGGTTGTTACCTCTCTCACACTCCCTCATTCTCTCTATATGTATGTCACTTTGCATGTGGGAAACGGTGGAGTGTGGACGAGGACAATGACGACAAAAAGGTAAGGGAGGAAAGTTGGCTCGGGGATGTCAGAAGCGACTTTGAACCCTTCTCTTCACTTGCTCATCACCCTTCCCATATTTTTGCCATCCGCTCTTGCCTCTAAACCTTGATTTCATCGACCTAGTTCTTGGTCACGTTAGTAAGCAAAGTTTTCACCTTTCTCATTCTCCAATTCGCCACCATGAAAATGAGTTTCTTATTTTTGTTGTTTTTATGTTGCTTCTTTTCGTAGTTTCCCCCTTTTATTCATTCAAATCGTTACAAATTGGGTTATTGTGATTGTGAAATTACGCTTGGGTTGGGTTGAGAGAGGGGATATCCACCAAATGAGATTTGTGTTTTGCTGAATTCGAGTGAGCTTTGAATGTTGTTACTGGGTTTCGATGCATAGTTGTGAATATTTTATGTTCCAGGTTGGGAGGCAAGTATTAGGGTTAATGTTACTAGCCTTTGTGCGGATTGACTTTTTGGGTACAATGCAATCGTAGAGGAAAAAACGACATTTTCCCCCTTGTCCCTTATACCAAGTGCCATTTTTAGGTTTTGATCTCACAAACCCAACTGAGGTTCTCCATTTTAACCACCACATGGGTTTGAAGAACAAAGCACGAGGAAAGTAAATGAAGATGAAATATGTAAAACGGAGGAGGAGGAGGAGGAGGAGGAGGAGGAGGAGGAATCTCATTGATCTTGTTTACTCTAATTCAAAAGACGATATTTTGATTTATGCGATTTCAGTCTCTCATGTTATTGTGATTATCTATGATAAACTGATTCTGACATTGCGACACGACACGAAACCGACTCCCTGACACGAATAATATTCAAAATGTAGGACACTGCGACACCGCTTGTATACGTAGTGTGTGTGTGTGCTACGTGCGTGTGTGTGTAGATAGATAGAGATATTGACATTCTCAAAGTCAATATAAGTTAGTCCCTCTACAAAGAAAACATGAAACCGATTTCCTAAATTTTATGTGAGCTCCATGAAAATACTAAGAGGAACCATTTTACATAGTAATCTC
Organism: Lotus japonicus; assembly: GCF_012489685.1. NCBI lineage: Eukaryota > Viridiplantae > Streptophyta > Magnoliopsida > Fabales > Fabaceae > Lotus > Lotus japonicus. Next base: position 22,153,313 of record NC_080043.1, read on the forward strand.
TTTGTCTAAAACAAAAAAGAACTAATCTATCTACTAGTTTTCACCTCATCTTAATCATCACCAGCGAAAAGTATAACCTTTAGCTATAGTTCATCGAGTGAAAATAATTTCAATTAAGTTGGTAACTTTGATTTCACCTATTGCTTGTAATCTAACATTCAAATTACAAGCCAAATGGGATGATAGATAGATAGGTAAGCTAATATGAGAAGTAATCTCTATCATTTGATATCCCAACAATAAGAAGAAGAAAACTAGAGCTTAATCCAGCAAGTACAATTGGACAAAGTAAACAAGCACACAATACACCTCTGGGGACCTCTTGCTCATAATAAATATCAGAAGTTAACATAGAAAATAATTTTAAGTAAGTTGGTAATTTTGTTTTCACTTATACTTGCAATCTAACATTCAAATTATAAGCCAAATGGGATGATAGATAGATAGGTGAGCTAGTATAAAAAGCAATCTCTATCATTTGACTTAAGTGAGCATATCAACTACAATCTAGACCAAATCACCCTCAGAAACTCTAGTTACATAAACTATTTGTTACGCACACACACATATTCGAATCTTCTCATGTCAAAAACTTCACTTGATAGTGCCATGTTAGAATTCTGCGATCATCTTTCTCTTCATATTTGTTAAATAAATGAAACCTTCTAAACACTTATGAAGAGAACAGTGTCATGTGACATGATAGGATCCTAATCCCATACTCAGGCTCACCACACAAGCAAAATATTTCTCTAAGAATGAATAAATAGGCCAAACGTGGTGCTTTAAAGGTCTCATTATGCGCGAGGTCCGAAGAGTGATCAGATCCGCCTTGTGGATCTAATGTAGGCAGTCTTGCCTTGCGTTTCTGAAAGAGACTAATTCAACAACTCGAACCTATGACCAGAAAATCACATGGCAGAACCTTATGTTTTGTGCTACGTGTGTGTAGATAAATAGATATTGACATTCTCAAAGTAATATAAGTTAGTCTTTTTACAAAGAAAACATGAAACCATTTTCCTAAACTCTATGTGAGCTTCATAAAAATACTCAGATGAACAATTTTACAAAGTAATCTCTTTATCTAAAACAAAAAAGAGCTAATTTATCTAATAGTTTTCACCTCCTTCTTGATCATGACCAGTGAAAAGTATAACCTTTAGATATAATTCATCAAGTGAAAAATGTAATTTCTTTCATGGTTTGACTTCTATTTTTTTTAACTATAAGTGTCCAGTTGTCCGAGCTAAGAAGAGGTGTCAGCTCAAGTGTCCGAGCCACAAAAAAATATTATTTTACATGGACGCTTCAAAGAAGTGTCTGACACGTGTTGTGTCGATGTCGTACGAGTGTCGGTGTGTAATCCCGGGAAAGTCTTTTGAAAGGTGTTGGTCCAGTGTGAAGAAAGCTAGACCCTTGTAAGGATAACAACACAAGTTTGAATCCTGGAAAAGAGATTTGTTGGGAGGGATATGCAACTGTTTTTCGAACAGGTGGCGACATCTGTCAAAGATCGAAAATAAGAATTTTTGTAATTTTCTCATGTAATATTCTCTATGTGAAGGGTTGATTTCTGCAGTTTGGAGGAAATCATTGGTGGATAGGGTAGTGGTCTTTCCCGTGGTGGTGGCCGATAACGGATATGCAGATGATTTTGGATCAGATTTAAGGTAGGGAATGGCATACATGTTTGTAACCTTAATTTTCATTAAGTGTAAGTTCGTAACTTACTATTTTTTTATCATAATCAATATATATTTTATTAATAATTTAAAGGTACATTTGAATAAGGTATCTATGCATGTTTTAGCTAAAAGAGATACTCGTGAATGAGTTCTTTTACTCGTTTGGAAGTTTTTCCTTCCAATGTTATTCAGCTTCTCTGTCATGATTCACTCAGTCTAATGTAGTTGTTTGTTACATTCCAATGTCAAGAAAAACTTCAAGTCGGCTGAGTAAGAAAGCTTAGAGTGAAAGAGTAAACTTAGATAGAGTAGCGGAGGCCCCCTAATATAGTGGATGAGCTACCTAACCCTAGACTGCTACAATAAACTTGGTTGGTTGACTAATTGGACATACTCCACGAAATTCAGAGTCAACCACATGTTCTTTTCTAATGAGTTGTGTGCTGGCTAGTCGCCCAGTTGTACGTCTTCTATGAACTTCCTTCATCGTGTGACAGGTTCAAAACTCGGGGGCCTCTTACGCCCAACCCAAATCATGACGGTCCAATTGTTTCTGGTCGGCTGACTAGTAAGCGAGATATGTAGTCAAGTGAGAATACAGGATCTTATGCCTACTGACATAACTGCACGACGTCCGGTTGACAAGGCGGGTCACCCTCTGACGTAAGCCTTATGCTCTTACGAGCTCCTGGTCCATCAGGTAGCATCCCCTAAAGCTCGTCCATCCGGCTCACGAATTATGACGGTCCATATGTCAGTTCCATTTTTTTCAACATATCACTCTTTTTTATTATCGTATTACTTATCATATTTCTCATTTCTTCTCTTTTTATTTTGTTGTTCTTCTCTTTTTATTTTGTTGAAGTGTAATTCAAATGTGAAACACTTAATAATTTTAAAAGGACTCTTCAACCCTCACACGATAAAATTCTCAACCCCATCTAAATATTAACCACTACATGAGATAGTGTTGTAAAGAGATTAATAAAGTTAATATTGAGAGTATTTTTTTCTTTTTAAAAATAAGATTTGCGATGGCGCGACGCCGGCGACGGGATCTTTTTTTTATATTTCAAAATTTTTGTGATACTTTAGAATTTTGAACAGAAATGGAAAGAGAAAGTTGGGGAAAAGACAGAGAAATGAAGCAGATGGTTCTATTATTTAATTTGTAGTGTCAAAAAAGCAATGAGTGAAGGATAATTTCGGAGTTTTAAACGATAAAGTGGTGAGATTATGCATGTCGCGTCTGAGAGGACAATGGACATCCACATCCAGTTAGTACTCAGCTGGCACAAGGAAATAAAAAAGACACTGGATCCAAGTCAGTGACCATTAGTTCAGCAAAAGGGAAATTAATCTTAATATATGTAACATGATATTATTATTATTATGATTATGAATTATGATCACTTACTTTATTACTACTATTTAAGTGACTCTATCGATCATTTCAGAGTATTAGTTCCATATTTAAGATATACATGTGTTTACGAACTTCCACTTATTTTTTTAGAAATAAAAGTATATTTGAATATGGAAATGTTTATCTTCACAATCCAATTACACTTCCATTTAAGGGAGATAGTAGAAGAAAATGGATAAATGCATGATATAATTTGTAATGTAATAAAAAAAATAAGAAAATAAGAAAATGAAATAAGTGAAAATGAAATGGAAAAGAAATTAATTGTAAATATATCAATTATACCAAAAAAAATATATATATATATAAATGTATCAACACTCTTTGGAGATAGGTTGGTGGAACTTAAAAAGCACATTCCACACCTTCCAATGAAACAAATGGGTGAATGTAAAGAATATGTTTCAACTTTTTCAACTTTTAAACGAACATAAATTGTTCATGTTAAAAGAATATGTTTACAAAATTTGTCTATCACGAAAATAAGTGAAAGTAAGTGCAATCTTTTATAATTTTTTATAAGGATTAACAATGCTCCCGCTTATTTTTTTTAGACTAAGTAAGTTAGTAATCTAAACATTTTGTAGTATATCACAAATTTCTAGCTATGAAAGGATCATGAAAGGTTGATGTTCAAACTAGTTAGATTAAAATAGACTATCAGACCTTAAAAAATTAACATAGTAGAACTTATTTTCAATTTTACCTAGTTATAATCTTGCGAATCTAATTACAAAAAATTTCTATTCGTATAACTTAACATTTATCAACAAGTTAAAACAACAAAAAAATTGTATAACTTAACTCATTAACATATAAATTTGCTAGTCTCTCTAATAGTAAATTTATTGGTCGATATAAAATCTTATACCAAATTAGGTTAACAAACCGTAAAGATAATAATAACAGATAATAGATCAGAGTTAAGACTAAATTTTTTAAGCAGATTTATTGCGCAAAATTTTAGCTCGAACTATCCTACCTCTAATGTAAATTTTAACCTACACCTCAATGATATATGAAGTGAGAAGAGATAATGAGTAATGTGATATGTACTGTAATAAAAAATGTAAAAAAAAGTGAAAATGAAATATAAGAGAAATTAAAGTGTGAATAAATCATTAGTGTAGTAAACCCCATTAGTTAAGAAACCTTACCCTAAAACATCATCAATCGAGGCAGTGAAATTGTGACGTGAGGATGGTGATGAGGAAGGGGCCTCTTCACGTGCCACCATGCCCCTCTTTCACTCCCACGAAGCCTCTCATTCACACGTGTCACCATCCTCGAACGTCTAAACAGGACCACTTGTGTCCTTTTCCTTTTCTTCCACCTCAAATCAAAACCTTCATCAGGTGGACTATGTACCCCCACCCATCATCTCCTCGTAAGAAAGACCCCCCTAATTTCCCATTTCCAAATTTACCCTCTCCTATCCACAACCTCAATTCTTATCCAAAACTGCTTCACCAAAAGCAACAACAACATCAAACCCCACCAACAAACTATGACACAACTAATAGATTGTTGAACCCCATAAATATATAATCTTGATAGTTTGATTTTTGGACAGTAGATATGAAGAATTATTTATTGAGAAATATATATATACTCAATTAATATTATCTCATAGCTTCAATGATTAGTTTTATAGCTGTCGACGGTGGGATGCGTTGGAAAAAAATCACCCAACGACTGATAATTGAGTCCCTTAAACACTAGTTCAGAAGGTTCGATTTCTGTGCGATGCGTATGAATAAGTATGTATTAGAAGAGTCTACTCATTTACACTATGTTTGGTAGGGTAGAGAGAGATAGAGAAGAGAGAGTAGAAAAGAGAGAAATTGAGTAGAGAGAAATATGTGAGAAATAGAGTGGATTTAAGAGGTTGTTTGGTATGATAGAAATAGAGGAGAGAGAGATGAGAAATAATGAGGTGGAAGAGAGATAAAAGATTAACTTTAGATTAAAATAATATTTTTTTGAAAAAAAGTAACAAAGTGGGGGTTAAAAACCGCCACTAAGTTGGCTAAAAGTAGAAAAAAAATAAAAAAAATGCAACCCACGATTACTCTTCAATTTATCTCCAAATTGGAGAGACTCCAAAAGGGGTGGGCCCCACCTCTACAACCCCTCCTCCCTCGCTCATCTCTCCCACCAAACAAGGTTACTTCCTCCATCTCTCTACTATCTCTCTCTTGCATCTCTCTCTTCTATCTCTCTCCTAACAAACAAAGCATTAATTTGATCTAATCTCAGAGTGTCAAATGATTAGTCTTATACTTGTAGGCCGAGAATAACTTAAAAGAAATAAACACTCAACCTCCATTTCTTTATTTAATTTAAAAAAGCAAGCTAACCTTTATAAAAGCACACCAAAGAAGAACCATTATTTTCAACTAACCAACTCTGAATTTTCAATATCGTTGAATCAAAAGCTTGATTGCCATGGCGACCATGAGCAAAGGTAGACCAAACTACCGCTTCCTCCCTGCGGTGGAACGAGATTCACTCACCGATTCCGTTTTCGAGTTCGACGAGTCCGAACTCTTCAACTCAGCCCGAGCCAACTCACCGGAGTTCCGCAACTCCATTCGCACCTCTCGATTCCACGGCAGCTCCTCCTCATCCTCCGGCGGCGGCCGATCCGGAGCTCCGTCGTCGCTGCCGGTCAACGTGCCGGACTGGTCCAAGATCCTAGGCGATGAGTACAGGCAGAGCCGGAGAAGGAACAACCACCACCACGACGAGGATGATGGTGATGATGATGACGGTGAGGAATTCCACGGCGGTGGAAGAGTGCCGCCGCATGAGTTTCTGGCGAGGAATCGAATGGCTTCGTTGTCGGTGCACGAAGGAATTGGAAGGACTTTGAAAGGACGCGATCTCAGTCGGGTCCGAAACGCGGTTTGGGCCAAAACCGGCTTCCAAGACTAGATAATCGATTCTCGATTGATCTATAACTTTTTATAACTATCACGACAAGTGAGAAATTATAACAGCAATTTCTGGCGTTTTTTTTTAATTTATTTTTAGTTTTTTCCATTTTTGCGGAGTTTTATTTTAATTTCTAGGATTATCAAAATTCTCTGAGATTTTGATTCGTATTTCAGAGAGGTTCATCTTGTATTGTACCGTGTTACCTTGTTATTGATATATCATTTATTTTTCGGCATAAACATCTGATACTCGGTTAGATTCGGGATTTAGTTACCGTTAAGACTTTTCATCCCTCTTTAAAAATGTATTGTGTGAGGATTGTACCTGATAATTCTTCTCATACACTTAGCTTGTGTTGCTAACTAAACTATCACTATCTATCTTGGGTTTTATATATAATTTATTTAATTACGTTTTGGACTCACTTTTGTTTTGTTTTGTTTGGATTACTTGCTTCAATTTTTTCCAAGATTGGACCGTGTGTGTAAATCTGAAAATGGTAAAATGGTGGACCCGTTGTAGGAGTAGTTCAATGATTGGTGAAGTTTGGGTTCTATTGGGTTTGGGGACCAGAGGCAAAGACTATCATGACCCTGTCCCTGCCTACTATAATTGACAAAGACCCCATAACTAATCAAAGACCAACATTTTTGGCCAATTAATATTGGTTGTGGATAGAGCTAGGAATTAACACGGATTGGGTTAATTCCTTGAATAATGTTATGTACACACACCTCTTTGAGAGGTGGAAGGAAGAGAGAGATAGGAAGAAAAGAAAAAGTAAGAGAGAGAAAATATGAGATTAGATAAATAATAAGAGGAGAAAGATAGAAATAAAAAAATGTGAAAATAGAGTGTTTAAAAAATGAGGTGTGTATATATCATTACTGTAATTCCTTGATAAAGGTTAGATAGGGGTTAGGTTAATGAGGATTGAGGAGCTATACTAGACTATGAAGTTAGAGCAAAATCAAAATTAATTTATAGGTAGAGTAATGATTCATTTATATTTTACTTTCCTTATTTTTCTTTCCAAGCTCTATATATTTTTTACTCAATCGCATATCATAGTACTTATTTTTTTTTATCTCTTTTCCTTATCCACTTTGTTATCTAATAAAATAGAGTCCTCATTTTGGTCAAAGAGACACTTTAGCTAAAAACTCACTCCTAGAATCAGACACGTCATTACTTTTTACTTATTTCAATTTTCAATTTTATTTTTCACTCTCTCTCATCCCTTAAAGTAAAATATTAATGAAAATCCCTCAAATTTAAAGAACCTCATATATTTAAATTCATATTCTCTTGATTTTCTCCTTCATAAATTCAAATTTTCAAATTTTTGTTGATAATTTTTTTAGCAATTTTTAATATTAGCTAGATGGTCTGAAATCACAAGTACAACAATTTTTTACTTTAAAATATATACATAGTATTATTATATTGTAAATAATGTATTCATAAATTATTAAACTCTTTATTATTCTTTTTTCCTCATGTTATCCAAAAAAAACTCTTTACTATTCTTTTCAAAAGAAATTTCAATATTATTATATGGGCTTAGCCCTACCTTTGGGGAAAAAAATTCAATATATATAATACTAAGAAATAATTTCGTACATTAAATATGTACCAAAAAAATTTCATACATTAAATATTTTTTAAGAAATTTGTGCATTGCACGGGCAACTTCCTAGTTTCACTTACATTTGAGTGGAAATCAAATGTGAATAAAGTATTATTCTATTTTGTATATGTGATGCATATTCCAATATTTTTGAGGTGGAGCTTTAAAAAAAGGCATCGGTACATAGGTAATGTTTGATCTAGCTTTTTTCGCACTTCTCTTTCCTAAAAATAAGAAATAAGGTAAAACACAAACTATAAAAGACCATTTATAAATAAGTACCTTGAAAAGATAATGTAGAGCCATTAGAAAAAAAAAATATTATGAGGTGTTTTTTGAATAACAATCTTTATTTTTCATGTAATCATTATGTCGTGTTCTTATTTACGGCGTTTCTCTACCATCATCGCCTATATCGCCATCACCACCTTCACCAGTCACCACCATTGTCTTTGTCGCCCCACCACCTTCAACACCCTTGACTAGTGTTATTGTTGCCACCTCCACCACCACCATTCTAGACATGAACATTTCATGCCACATTGAAGCACATTTCGACTTATGACTTATGTGAAGAATTTGTCTCAAACGATGAAGAGTATCTTGTTTGACATAAGAAGAACACTTGTCAAGGTCTATTCGTCTGTCCTAGTACACTGAAGATCTAGATAAATTACAAGTTATAGGCTGATGGCGATTCTATCTTAACATCTGAAAAGTGGCTTTTGTCTTATTCACTTACTGATAGACGAAGATCCTACACTACATGGTCAACCAATGCGGTTGCGCAAAATGAAAATCTCAATATAAAGCTTTCTAGAAGGTTAGCTTGTGTATCAAGACATCACTTTCCACAAACAACATATGCATTAAAAGTCATTCTAATAGTCATTTGAAGCTTCGAGATAAAGAGAAACTCTAACCCTGAATTCTCCAATTGTCACATTTTCAACGGGTACTGAACCAATGATGTACTGAACGTAGCTCATGGTTTAAGGTGATATGGTCATATGGGTATATACAAAGAAGACCTTTGGAGGCATCAGTGAGAATGTTGATAACATAATATTTAGTAATATAGAGAGGGTAGAGAGATGCACAAAATAACTCGAAGATATCTTTAAAAATAATATCGTTATCATTAATATCTTTCATAATCTGGGTTATGATCGAACTTAGAGGCGTAGTGCGACCCATATATATCTGATGTCACTTAATGTGACAAGACTATTGTTGTTATTGTTGTTGCATATAATAAAAAACTATTTATTATTTGGTCAAAAGATAATGTTTTGTTATTTTATTTATTATTTATGTCTAAATTAATTAATTTAGAGTTAAAGGAATAAAACTGAAAGCTAGGTTTGAACATGCATGTTATTTGATTGAGTTCAAAAATTGAGACAAGAGATATATAATTTTACAAAATTTATCACATACTCATCTAAAAATTATTATTAATATTTTAATTTATAATAACATGTTAGCACTAAATTTATAAAAATAAAAAGTAACTAATTTTAGGGGTAATTTAGCTCGTGTAAAACAATGAGGGAAATGGTGTCCACCGCCCACGCTTGATGAGGCGTGGCGAGAGAACTGGAATGAATTAAATGAGACCTAGAAGGAATACAATGAGAGATTGAATAAGCTGAGGGAAATGGTATCCAAGCCCACCTCAATGCCGCCAAAAGCTTGTGTGAGAGGCGGGATATCATAAATAGTTCCTTGAGGTCGAAGGACATGCTGGTGAATGAAGATGTGTGATCAGCGAAGTTGACCAACTCTAGACTAACTTCTCTCCAAGAGATCATCAAAAACTTGTCTGAGATCCGAAGCGGGACCTCCATGCGCCCCCCCCCCCCTCCCCAAGTGAAATGAATTAAATGAGGGATTGATAAAGTTGAGATAGGTGGAGGTGGAAGATGCTGAGTTATTAGCCGTGAGGACCAACGTCGAACTAGATTCCGTCTCGCAAAGCACAAAGAACCTCTCCGAGTTACTCTGCCAAATCTCCGGGGTCTGCCCTAAGATTTGATAAGCTTAACAGCCTAAATGATACACATACGTTCTAACAATATTGAGTATAATTTAAATTTTTATCATCTTATGAATAGGAGAAATTTTAGTTTAATTAAGGTTCATCATCTTGTCTTACTTACACATTGATGTTTAGTGTCTTTTGTGTCCTCCATGAAAGTTGAGGCTGCGCTTGTGGCCGCTGGCTTTTCACTCTATTTATTAATTTTGCAACTATGTGTACCATTTCTTTGTTCTAGTTTCAACCATTTGTACACGGTAAGATAAATAGGACCACTTATTTTTTTCTAAAGTAGAAATTAGATACTGTTAATTATATTTAGATATAACACATTTCCAATTAGATCACAGTTTACCTTCAATGATACCACATGCTCTTCAGTACAAGAGGAAGTCACACTATATAGCTCAAGCTAAATAATTAATTAATGGTTCTCGAATTAACATAGAGAACCACTGATAAATAGGATCACTTAATCAACCGGTAACCATTGAACGAAATTGCAATATTGGCCTTGCACAAGTCAGTTTTCCAAGAGCAGATTACCGTAGTTCTATAGTTGTAGATGAGTGTAATTTGTAAATGATAGCAGGCTATTGGGGCATTTCCAACAAAGACCCACGTAATGGCTGAAGGACTACATATTGTGCAAAGCCTTACTAACTAGTATGAGTTGAACTACCAAAGGAAGAAAGAATTAGATTTAAAAGCTATTTTATATCCGTAAAAAATAAGATTATTTCGGATGATCACAATTAACACCTAAGTTATTCTATGTTTGCACCATTTGTTTAGATTACGGTATCTACCACCATGTCCATATCAAATAGATCTCGATTGCAATCGTTTGAAAATTGTTGTTTAAAGTCGAAAATTCCATTCCTATGAACCGTATTCTTGAAGAAACATTTGACATTCACCATACTTAAAAATGAATTGTGAAAACAATTTAATACATTAAAAAAATCTACCGCGTCCATGCCTTAACCATGACAAATATAACTAACGTAATATAAATTATAGAAATACAAACAATAATAGAAAATAATATTTATTATATATATTGTGTTTAGTAGTTCGATGACGGTAGAACAAGTAATAAGTCTCATGCTTATCGACAATGTATCTACCTTATACTTAACACCGGAAAAAATATTAACTACATTAATATTAGAAGTATATTGTCATTTCAACAAAAATCATACGATCAAAAAGCTATTTCATTTTTTGTAGGAGAAAAAAGTTTGATAGAAAAAAATGGAAAACTTGAATCACGATAAATGACTTCTTGTCTTGTCGTGGTGGAAATAAATAGTTTTGTAGCATGATTTAATTGAAAACCTGAATAGTTTGAATATAGAGTGTATATAAAATGGATTATGGATAAGCATAAACTATTTTTCTTAAGCTAATGTAAAGAGCTTATGAAATTCAACTAAAACTAGTTTATAAGTAGATACAAGCGCTCCCAAACATTTGCATAAAATCTCATGTCATAAAATAAGTTCAAATAAACTCTCAAACATCATATAAGGCATAAGCAACTGCTACCATGTTAACAAAGCTATACCAGTGAACAAAACATAAAATCGTTCCAAATCTGAAATACCATTTAGTTTTACACCTCTGCCTTATCGTCCTCTGCATGTTCTATCTTCATATCTTCTTAAAACACCTGAATAATGGTACAATGCCACCAATTATACAACTCTATCAAAAGACATTGCTCTAAAGTAAGCACGACTATAATGTACTCTAGCATACTAAAAAGAAAAAACACAGAAGTATAAAGATAAGGAGAAGGAAAACGACCCACCTCTCTTGGAAGGTCTACCCAACGACCCTCCCTGGACTGGGCGGGACCTGCCCATGATAGGACCCATGGACTAGTTAGAAGTCTAAGACTAAATGGGATGTATATGATCCACCAAAAACACATGTAGAAGAGGAAATATAAGCATGAATTGGAACTAATACAGCCAAGAAGGAGAAATAAAATATAGCTGAAATTTCTCGATTAAACAACATCAAAATTGAACCATGCAAATCAATTAACATCATTTCAACTTCTTACGGTAAAATAATTGAATTAATCAACTGCATGCTCTTTTGTTTTTTTTCATGTAGATGGTGGGGAGGATGAGTTCCCATGGACAGGGTTTGTGTGGTTTGACCCATTAAATGGTACCAACATATGCCACAATAGTTTAAAAGTATATGATTCCTTAGAAGACAGCAAAGTCTCATTAGCCATTGTCTTCTCCCCCCATTACCAAAAATCTCCTTAAACTTTCCCCCTGTTGTATCTCCCTTGCTCATGACCACACTAGTTGAAGTTTTGGATTTGACAATCACTTGGAGAGAGACTTGCAATGCCAAGATAGTAAATTAGGATGTTAAATTCTTGTGTTTGAGGGTTTGATTTTGTTTTTGGGTTTGGGTTTGAGTCAAAATCTGGTTCATTTTCATGGCTAAATCCTCTAGAGCAAAGGAAGCATGATCATGCTGAATTGAGAAGTCAGAATCGGATACAGGGGTAGGGCCTGACATGTCTTCTTGACAGGTTCAGGTTCAGCAGATAACCTGCCCTGATACCATGTAGAAATATGCTTTTTCTTATTCAGTATGTTACTGTCACATGTACAAGGTTTGTTATATAGACTTTAGACCTAAATCTATATAAGGAAATAATAATCTGCTATTATTTACAATTAGAATCCCTTGATTTCCTCCCAAAACCTTCCTAAATAAAGGACAATTACAATCCCTAAAATCTCTCTCTATAGCTCATGTCAACAAGATCATCATATACAAAATATGGCAATATTTTTATCATTTGTTACTAGACAACAACTTAGACTTAATGTTTAAATTCACTATCAGAGACAAACAATTACTAACTAGAAAGAGACAAACAATTATTAATTAGAAATGCTTACGAGGTGGCAATTTTATTTTGTTTTCAAGCTTTCACATGGTTCACATATTTTCTCAAACCTAATGAAAAACAAAGGCAAGTAGGAGGAAGCTTTTACCTGAGTGGTCATAGCCAATAGTCCAATAGCACGAGCACGAATGATGGATCCAGCAGATACCAGAGAATCCTGCTAAAAAAAATATAAGTTTCACTTATAATTTTGCTGAAAACCACTTTTGTTAAATATCACATAAAATAATTTTTAAGCACTATTACCTGCATCAAAATCACAACTTTCATCGGACCACCATACTTGAACAGCGGAGCACCAAACCCGTGCATGGTTCGTGGGATATAACCATAGTTTCATGGGTACACAACTGATGAGTAATCAACCTATGTTATTCAGTACATCCATTAGTTCTGCCTAGGTACAGACTGATAAAAAACTCAAAGCTAGAAAAAATAGCATTATAATATCTAGGAATAGCAAGAAAGCAAATGATCACAGTAAATTCTAAATCCCAATAACAATCACAGCCCCTCAAAATTTCAAGGATGCAAACAATTAGGGAAAATTTGCTTTAAAACGTGTCAGTTTCAAGAAAATGAAAGTTCACCTTTCTACGTGCACTGTTCTTCACCGGCTCACACTCAACCTTTTGATCTATATCAACAACCTGCCATGAAGTATATGTTTTCCGTGATGAGTCATTTTATATTTTGAAATATATTTTTATAATGTACAATAAACACTTAGAAAGTTAAAAAATTGAAGGAGCTCTTGGTCCTGCACGTGTAAAAACATTTGTGAGTTTTCTGCTAAATAAACTAGACATATAATTTGTAAATGATAGCAGGCTATAGGGTAATTTCCAGCAAAGGCCCACGTAGTGGCTGTAGGACTACATATTGTGCAAAGCCTTACTAATAATTAGTATGAGTTGAACTACCAAAGGAAGAAAGAATTAGATTTAACAACTATCTTATATCTGTCAAAAATGAGATTATTTTGGATGATCACAATTAACACCTAAGTTATTCTATGTTTGCACCATTTGTGTAGATTACGGTATCTACGACCAAGTCCATATCAAATAGATTTTGATTGCAATGGTTAAAAATTGTTGCTAAAAGTCGAAAATTTCATTCATATGAGCCGTATTCTTGAAGAAACATTTGACATTCACAATACTTGAAAATGAATTGTGAAAAAAATTAAATACATAAAAAAATCTACAGCGTCCATGCCTTAACTATGACAAATATAATTTTTTTTTTTGAAAACAAAACAAATAAATTTGATGCTATCACAGGGCTGCCAGTCCTCGGTGGACTGCTTATGACATTTTACATTGAAACAAAGGTATGAAAATTTCGGCATGTGCTCTCCATCCTTTGAATGTTTTTTTCCTCCCATTTTATAAATAGGGAAAACAATGAAAATGGTCCCTGATGTTTGAGCGAGCGCTGGTTTTGATCCCTTCCCGGAGTAACTTCCGGAAATAGTCCCTCTGGTGAGCCAAACCGCCATGTTTGGTCCTCGCCGGAGAGTTGCTCCGGCCACCGTGCATATGTGGCTATGCCACGTCAATTAAGGAGCCGACGTGGATTTTTTTTATTATTATTTTCGTTTAAATCAGTAAATCATTAAAAATAAATCTAATTAATTTAATGCAATTAAACCTAATTACTCTTAATCCAATTTTTACTCTTTTTTTTACAGCAATCTTAATCCAATTTAAACCTTCCAATTTATACAAATCAAAACCTTCCAGATTGAAACCTCATTTGATTAAGAACATCACCAGACACCATTCCAAGCCAGCCAACGCCCCAAACCCACCTTCAACAGAGCCACCTTCAACACTCACAATCAAAGCCCTTGCCATGATTTCTGGAAACCAAACCCAAATCATCGACCTTCCCTCTCTTTTTCTCTCATTTTGTTTTCTCTGCTCTGTTCTTTCTCTGTTTCACCCACACACTAGCAAGTTTCCTCTTTTTTGTCAAATTTCAGAAACTCAAACCCCCAATTTTAGAAACATAGAAACCCTTGTACAACAACCCCAAATTTCAGAAATCCAGAAACCCCCTTCTTCTTCCAAATCCTTAACCCCCTTCCAGTGCCACCGGATTCAACCCAGATCCCTCTCCCCCTAGAACAACTTCACCACCACCCCTTCCGTCACCAACAATCTCCATCATTTTCCCTACCGAACCCAGCAACAGCAACAACAATATCTGGATCTTCCTCCTCCTTCATCTCCTTCTTCGTGGGGCTTGTAGTGGGGCTCGCGGTGGGGTTGGATGGATCTGGGTGTTGGGTTTGCGATTGGGGGTGTGGCTGTTGGTGGGTTTGATTGATATGTTTATGGTACAAACCCATTGAGAGACAGAAAGGGCGTGGGAGAGATGTAATAGAGAAGATGAAAGAGGAAGAGAAAGAGAAGCTGCAAACGTGGTGGTGATAGAGGTGCGAACTTGGTCTCCAAAGCGGCGATGGAGCTCGAACGCAGCCAAACATCGCAACTCTTGTTCAGATCTGAAGCCCAACCCACTTCTTTCTCTTCAAACCCATGAACCCCAACGACAGATCTGCAATGAAACCCACTTCCGCCTCCCACAAATCAGAACCGAGAAGGAAAGAGGATTAGAAAGGAAGATGTATAAGGAAGGGAAGAACATGAAGCTGCAACCGCATATCCCTGTTGTGTGTTGTGTTTCTGTCAATGATGATAAGATGAATATAATAATTTTAAAAAAAAAATGAAGATCTGAATTGTCGATGATGCTTAGATGAAGATAAGATTAGGATTTTTTAAAAGAAAAAAAAGAAGATAAGATTAGAAAAGGTTTAAAATTATGGGTTAAAGGTTTTTTAATTTTATTTATTTTTAATTGAAAATATAAAAAAAACAACGTCATCTCATTAATTGACGCGGCGTGTCCATGTGAGCAGGGTTGCCGGACTTAAACTCTAGCACGGCAGTTTGGCTCATCGGAGGGACTATTTCCGGAAGTTACTCCGGGAAGGGACCAAAACCAACGCTCGCTCAAACATCAGGGACCATTTTCATAGTTTTCCCTTATAAATAATATTCATCCTGGATATTTGCAGATTATGTTGCACATAGATGAAGCAACGCAAAGGTCACCTTGAACTTGGCAATTACTTTGACCATAATACTTGTGCATAATGCAAATTCACGTTTAGTGCATAATACCGTGGGATTGGCTTGGAGGTAGGTACCTGTTGGTATGGTTTTTTACCCTTTTTTATTGATTTCCCCATCGGTTGTCCATCAAATGGGTTGCCATGTCTTCAAATTTTGGAATCCATGTACTTATGTTGTTTCAAGGGTTGTGTTTAAGCATCATGTGTACACAGTCATCAAGTAATACTCATAATGGTATGTTGAGCAGGGAAATTATAAGATAGGAAATCTATAAAGTAATGCTAATGCTGGACTTTTATTTCTTTTTCAATAAATATAAAGCAGAACATTTGACAACAACCAAAAATACGATTGAGGGTTGCTGCCAATCGAACTCCTCCTTAAGCTAATCGCAAATTGACAATTTGCAAACGTGATAGGAAGTAATCATCTTCTAGTACTGAACCATCAAATTTAACGGAGGAGAGAAAATAAATTTGTTTTCAACGTTGGAAGATTGAATATACTAATATCTTTGAGAGAGTAATTTCAAATAATTTTGATCTATTGATTGTGTACACAATTTGGACCAATGAAAGAGGCACATGTGGAAAATAGTAAGGAAGAACCAATGAATAAAATACATGTGTCATTTAAAACACAATATGACCCACTTTGGTGGATGAGGTTTATATATTATTAAGATTCCCTTTTCATTTATATTTCAGTAACTATAGTATTAAATTTAATGAAAACTATATATATACCAAAAAAATTGAAAACAATATATATATATATATAACTATATATATTTCTCCAAGAAGCCAAAATATAATGACCATAGATATAATGAAAACTATATACTTTAGTTCTCCACAAAACTATATATGAAACTATATACACTTAACTACGCCATCATGGTCATGTAACGCTTGTGGTAGTACACGTACCTCACATAACACTCCCGGCGGTGGTCAAGTCCAAGTAGAAATTGAAAACGTGACTCATAATAGAAATAAAGTCCATGGCAAAAAATAGGTCAAACAAACTTAGTCACCTTTGAGTAATTTTTTCTTCTTACATACCCACTTCAAGGAAAAGGAAGCAGAAAGTAATCAATGTTGAAGTATAACAAATAAGTACACCCTTCCCATTTTTACAACTCTATCAATGAAATGGACCAAATCAATAAAATGAGAAAATAATTGTTTCTTCTTCTTTTTAAATGGAGGGTTTAATCCCAAAAAGAAAATCCTACATAGGAATACACACAGAAATAACGGACACAACCTCTATGACATTTTCCAAAGAAGGAGTTCATTAGATAAGTTCCAAAGGGAAACAACGCCCAATACAAGTCCAACAATCAACGAGAATTCCTTTCTATTCCTTCCAAAATTGGAGATAAGAATTAGTGTAACATTTATATTTAGAGGAGTATGTTTACCTCCGTTCCCTCTTAAAAACTACAAATTCTATAAATTGGGTAATTGACAACCCAAGTAAGTTTATTCAGTTGTAAGAATCAATAAAAATTTAAGAAGAGCAGTGGTATTCTGTCTGAAAAGTGGGAAAATGAAATGGTTGAATGAATGTATTTCAATTGATGTTTTTAATGGTTGAACTCCATTCATGCACAAGTGTAAGTGAAAAATCGACTTTTTTTTTCTTTCACTTTTTAGCCATTTCGACTAACATCATTTCATACGATCACGCATTACCCATTTAAAAATTTATCCATGTAACATGAATTATTAAACCTAAATAGAGAGAAATGACAAACACCCCAAAATTTATATGCACTTCACCCTACCTTTGTTTACAGGCAATCCCTGAATATCATCTATAACTTTGCAAAGCATTAAATTCATCGGCTCTAACTGAAAAAAATTACTATCTTGATCCATATCATTTTTCGAAGTTCATCAGCACGTACACCATACAGGGGCGGAGGTAGGAATTCAGGAAAAGGAAACTAAAAACTAAATGAATATAGCTTATAAAAAAATTTCAAATTTCCACACATGTGAAAAAAACATGTAACTAATAATCAGCAACAACCCGGTGAAGCAGTAGAGGAAAAATCAGCAACAAGACCAAGATTTTGATTTTATTGTTGCTTAGAACAAGTTTTGTTGTTGTTGCTTTTTTTTACACATAAAAAACACTCATAAGTCTTTGTAATGTATGTGTATGAAACAAATCAAATGATAAAAGAAAAAAAATCATAGAACCCCACATGGTAAGAAAGAGAACTAAGGGAGTGTGTGAGGTTTAGTTAAGAGAAATGGAAAGAGAACAAAGTTATGGATGTTGTGCACAAGAGAAAAGTCAAGATATTATTTTTATACATTACTAGTTTTTTTATAAGCCAATTGCATTCAAAACTAGTACAAAGATGCTAGAACACGAATACAGAAAGAGGTAATAACAGTACAAAATAGCAAGGCACTGAAAAAAACAAACACACTAGCAACAATACAAATCTGAAAACAATCCACTACACTATTAGATAAGTTTTTATAAATTAGTGTTTTGATTTGTATCCAAATTGAGGTCTCAGGATTTCAAGTGCTCTTTCTATGAGTGGCGCATTCAACCCTTACACTTCATCTTACTACTCTAGTGTGGGCACATTCCAGAAATTGGAATTTGTTGAAGGTTTTTTGTCTCAATAGAGTAGGGTCATTTTTATTTGTCGCTTTGGGCCTTTGCTTTTACACTTGCCCTGTTTCTTTATGTATCTATTGCTGGTTTATGGTTGTTATAATTCATACATTCAATATGCCCTGTTTTTTGTCTCAATACTGCCTTGATTTCTTTCTAGCCATCGTTGTTGTCGAAATCGAAGGGGGTGTGTTTGGGTTCCATCTTTTTATCCCAATTGAATGTATGTATTTTTTCACAGGAAACCACACGACCGGAAGCTGATGATCCTCAACATGAAAACAAGCTCCTGCCCGAAGAAGTAGTAGTCACTAATGACATTGACATTAGATGGGATGACATTGTAGTCAGTGTCACTGATGACATTAGCTGGGATGGCATTGTAGTCGGTGACACTGATGAAGCAGTATTGGCACGGGTTTTCAGGGAGAATCAAGATGCGAGGAACAAGCACTTTGCTGAAGAGAACCAAGAATATGGTGATAAGATTCTTGTTAGTTTTCATATTTCACCATTTCGATTCACGATGTGGTTCAAGTTGAACAACTCTCTGTATTTCTTTCTTATTCAATTTTTCTTTTCTACAGCCCGAGGTGGATGACAAGGACGTCGTCCTTTTGACCAAGGAGAATTTCTACCAAGTGGTCAAAAACATCCGCTATATCATGGTGATGTTCTACCACGATTGGCTCAGTACTCGCTCCAACAACGTGAGGCAGGAGTACGCCGCTGCCGCCATTAAGCTGAAGGGCGAAATCATTTTGGCAAAGGTTAATGCCTGGGAGGAGTACTACTTCGCTGAGGAGTTCAATATTCCAAGTTACCCTGCTCTTCTCTTCTTCATGGATGGCATTGATTATGTGTCTTATAATGGCCCAATGACCAAGTAACTATACTGACTTAGAATCTCTCCTCTTACCCTTTGGTTTCAATTTCAATTTTATTGAATCACTGACTCTGTTTTCTCCCTATACTTGCAATGCAGAGAAGCTATAATCACCTGGATCACTAACAAGGTATTCACCATGACATTTCTTGTTCCATTTTGCTCTCTTTTTATTTTCTGTAGGGGTTGATGAATATGATTACGTTACATATGTCCAGTATTTGTTGTTTGAATGTTTCGATAGTCTATTTTACTTTCCCTGATTCTAGAAGACTCTTTAGTTTAAGAGAGTTGATAGATGAATGACATTTTTATGGTTCTCCTTGATTTAAGGAACCTCCTATCAGACAAAAGAAAACCCTAAAGAATGAAAACGGTATGAAGAAAATTGAGTATTTATTCTCCATATTTTGTGTTCTTAGATTAGTTTTTTCCAGAATTTAGTTCTCTTATTATTACCACAGTAAAATTAGTCACTTTACTATTGTAGTTTACCCTTTCTAAACTCTAGTTAGTTTTGTACAGTTACTAGTTAGTTAGTTACTAGAATTAGCTTAGTTGTTAGTTGTTAAGTGCTTAGGAAACGTGACTCAACACACCTTGTATAAAATGCTTACACATTGTACATTTCAAATTCATTCAATCAATTCAATTCTTTCTTCCGCTTAGTTTCTCTTTCAACCATTTTCTGTTGAAAGTTTGTTATGGTATCAGAGCTCTCTCTGCGCGCTGCCATGGCTGACCAAGCTCAAGCACCCTATCCCTTCACTGTGCAAGATATACATAATGCTTCACATACCTTCTACATTCACCCAAATAAAATCCCTTCCGCCATTCTTGTTACTCCACCGCTTTTAGAGGGAAATTATCACAATTGGGCTCGGGCGATGAAGATGAGCTTGTTGACGAAGAACAAATTAGGGTTTGTCAACGACACAATCGCGGAACCACCGCAAAATCAATAGGTTCTTCCTTTCTGACAAAGATGCAACATGATGGTCCTGAGTTGGCTCATCAAGTCCATGAGTCAAGAAATCGCTCAATCCATCCTCTGAAGAGACAAGGTCATAGATGTGTGGAAAGATCTCCGGTAACGTTTTTCTTAGGCGGATTTGTTTCGAATCTCAGAGTTGCAAGAAGAGATTTTCAGTCTCAAGCAAGGTGCTAGCTCTATCTCCAAATTCTTTTAGACCAATGAGTACTAGGATATCATCAAAAGCAAGAAGAAGCCATGTTGTCCAACAACAAAAAAGGTCCTACATTATTGTCCAAAAAGAATAAAAAATGAAGTCCTACAACTAGGGGGAGGGACTTCATGACATGAACACCCAAATCCAGAGAATGAGCCATGTTGGCCAAGCAACTAGTGACTTGATTTGCCTCTCCTTGAGCATCAACTCCCTGACCTATAGAACCTAATCTAGATCCATTTGGAAAGTAAGAGGCAAATCATCCTCTGCACTCTCTTCATCTGCTGGCAAAACATGAGCTTCTGATCCAATTGAAGCTCCCAATTTTGAGGATCCTCCCGATTTTTACGATCCTCCCGATTTTGAGGAGGATTCAGATTCGGATGCAAAAACTACTTCCATGCCGGTCGGCGTCGGAGTTTGTGAAGTCCTTATTCGCATCTTATACGGGGGACGCTCTTGCCGATTTTTCTTCCCCATCTCTCGCATATGTCCATCCACCCGATCGAAGTAGTCAACTAGGAGAACCACAGCGGCAGCTGCCGTCTCTTCCTCCTTCTCACCATCATAGATGTGAAGGTGGGACTGACACTTCTCGGAGTTCCCTCGCCGCCTCCCTCGACGAAAGGCGCGACTGTTGCGCCGCGCCAGCGCCGACGAGCGGGGTGTCGTGAGCACGCTTGGTTACTTTCATATCAAATTCTATACTAGCATGAAAACCTTGTGGGATGAACTTGATATTCATGAAAACCTTCTGGTGTTAGGTCTGAAAGTAGTGATCAGCTGTCGCATCTTCCTCCTTTCATTGACTTAATCAAAAAATAGGGTCGTTGGGTAGACCCTCCAAGAGAGGTGGGTCGTTTTCCTTCTCTTTATGTTTATACTTCTGTGTTTTTTCTTTTTAGTATGCTAGAGTACATAATAGCCAATGCTTACTTTAGAGCAATGTCTTTAGATAGAGTTGTCTAATTCGTGGTATAGCCAATGCTTACTTTAGAGCAATGTCTTCTCCACATCACTCATGTACCATTATTCAGGTGTTTCAAGAAGATCTGAAGACAGAACATGCAGAGGATGATAAGGCAGAGGAGTAAAACTAAATGGTATTTCAAATTTTGAACGATTTTCTGTTTTGTTCACTGGTATAACTTTGTTAAAATGGTAGCAGTTGCTTATGCTTTATTATGTTTATCCATAATCCATTTTCTATACACTTTATATCCAAACTATTTAGTTTTTCAATTAAATCATGCCACAAAACTATTTATTTCCACCACGACAAGACAAGAAGTCATTTATCGTGATTCAAGTTTTTGATTTCCTTGAAGGCTATCCCCTCCCCCTGTTTTTCTTTGGGTTCGCATTCCTCTTTTCTGGGTGGCTCGGCCTCCGTTGCGGTAGGATCCTTTACGGATGGATGCTCGGTGCTCCCTCTCTCTTGTGCTCTATGTTTAAGCAGCGAAGGGATGAAGGAGTCTGTATTTTGCTCTCCTTTGGGTGGGGAGGCTGCCTCTCAAGGATCTGCGTGTGCTCTGGAGCCTTGTCTCTTGCGTCCAAGGGGACGAGGGCGGCCCAAAAAATTTGTTGGGCGTAGTAAGCATGTTTCCCCTGTAGCAAAAGGGCCATGTGCTCGAGGAAGGCCCAAAAAAGTGAAGCGAGGGTAGAAAGAAACGAGTGATAGAAGAGAGGGCTTGTATCGACTCTGAGGTTGAGGCTAGTGTGGAAGATTTTGAGGTCTTGAGAAATGAAGTGGCGCTTTTGGAGCCGCAGGAAAGTGAGCCTCAAGGCATTTTGACTAGAGCAAGGCACGCTCTGGCAATGGGAAAAAGGTGTGGTATTTTTTTTGATTATTCTGACGAGGTTATTCTTCAAGGTCTAGTGGCTCAAATTAGCTCGCGTAGATTGTGGTAGGGTTCTCCAGAGTCATTCAGTTTTAGTTTTTTTTGGTAGGTTGTTCATTACTCTTTGGTTTTTCTGGTCTCTTTGATATGTTAGCTTTTAGGTTGGTTTTTTGGGTGTTGATAGCTTCCTCTGTACATTCTTGATAGATATTTTTTATGGGTGTTTTATCTTAGGTTATTGGGGATGGTTTTTTGTTAGGTGTTTAGTTTTTGTGGGCTACTTTTCACCTTTCTTACTTTGTATTCTATTGAGTTCTGCTCCTAAATTGCCTATTTAATATATATCTTTATGCTTTCTAAAAAAAAGGTTTTCCAATTTTTTATATCAATTTTATTTTCTCTTACAAAAAATGAAATAGCTCCTTGATCGTATAATTCTCGTTGAAATGACAGTATAAATATTTCTAATGTTAATGAAGTTAATATTTTTTTTCCAGTGTTAAGTGTAAGGTATCGACATTGTCGATAAGCATGAGACTTATTACTCATTCTACCGCCAACAGACTACTAAACACAATATATATATATAATAAAATATTATTTTCTATTATTGTTTGTATTTCTGTAATTGCACTTCACAGAGAAACTCAGAATTCGTCTCTTCTCCCTCAGCCACTCAGCTCAGCAGAAAAGAGAGAGACGCACTGCGTCTCAGCCAAGCCATGAATGAAGATAGTTTGATAGCAAAAAGTGATGTAGTAGAGGTACACGAAGACAGATGGGAAGATCATGACGTCGCATGTAAGAGGACTAGAGATAAAGTAAAAGCTAAACTTGAAATTGCAGCATATAAGGAGCACGACAATGGTCGAAACATTGTCCGTTTGTATCATCACGCTGAACATGATAATTATATGGAGCTCTATCTAGAGCGAGCTAAATGTACACTGTTTGAGCTGATCATTTATGTTGCATCCGTAACGAAATCCCACCATGAAAATGAGAAGAAAGATGCCTTCCTTAACAACGTCATCTCTCATTATCATTTGTGGGATGCTCGGAGTAAACCAACTTGCTTATTACTCAACATAATAAGGGATGTAGTTTCTTCAGTGCATTACTTTCAAAAGCAAGGAGCTATTCATACAGGTCTAGATCCGAACAACATTATGATTTTTTAAGAAGCTGGCCGCTTGCGCGCCAAAGTCTCCATGAGTCGTGGTCACACTCAAGGATGGCTAGCCCCAGAGTTGACCCAACAGCCCCCACAAGAAACATTAGAACTAGACCGTTTCGGGTTAGGCTTAATCATCTATTTCTGCCTATCAAAGGGAAAGCATCCCTTTGGAAATTTGCAAAATATGAACAAGTTGCAATTTAACATCAACAATGGTGTGAAGCACTGGCCTCCCAATCCTATTTGTCGTTTAGAAGGCAAACACCTTGTGGAGGATCTAGTAAGCTTTTCCCCGGGTGAGAGGCCGGATACAAACTATGTCCACGCCCATCCTTTGTTTTAGGGACCAGAGAGGAGACTATGTTTTTATACTGAAGTAAGTAACAAACTTAAGCCAATGCATGAATCTGCTGCTGCTGTCCAAGCTCTAGAGTCTGGAGTAAGTAATGTGTATATTCCGGAAAATACCTGGAGCGGTCATCTTAGTTCAAAACATTGGTCGCACATCCTGCTAAAAAAAAGTGCAATATGACAATAAGATTCTTAGACAGTTGGTCTGACTAATTAGAAACACCTGTTAACATAGAGAAGTAAATATGGAGCGAAAGGTTCAAACCCCTATATGTCAAAGTCTACAATGTGGTTAAAGATTTTTGGAGCAACACACCGGAATTCGAGTCATTTTTCATGGCTAATGAGAGAGAATGGTGATTGGATGACCATGAAGATACTGCCCAAAAATTAAAAGTTGGACATGACTTTTCTTTTGTTGTTTATTTCTTTTGGTTTGTGTAGATTTCATTTGTTACCCTAGCCTGTGAGCTGTTTTTAGTTTATGAGTCTTGCTTTTTTGTCATTCTTAAATTTATTAAGAATCATTGGTGTCTGGTGTTGTGTGTGGTTCTCCCACTAATTTCTCAATTAGATGAAAAGGATAAGGATATGCTTAAGAGATGTGTGATGTTGGAGGAATTGTAGGTTGCGTGGGCTATTGTTTGTGTTTTGATTAACGATGGATTGAAGTTAATTTCGTGGTTGAGCATTGTGCTTGCGGTAGCAGAGGTCTGGTTTGTGAAGGCTATTGGTGGAGGGTCTCGTGCTGCGTGTCTGGGTGCAGGTCCACAATATAGCTTTTTCTGGTTGTTTGGAGATGGAAAGGTTGTTTTGCTGCTTGTGTGGGTTTAGCTTCTTATAATTCGTTGGTCATGGTTCTTGTGCAGCTTGTGAGACTTTAGTTGGTTTTCCCTGTGTGTTGTTTAGTAGGATTGGACTAGTTGGGTGCTAGTGGATTGTTTTCAGATCCGTATTGTTGCTAGTGTGTTTGTTTTTTTGCTTGTTTTTTTTAGTGTCTTGCTATTTTGTACTGTCATTACCTCTTTCTGTATTCGTGTTCTAGCATCTTTGTACTAGTTTTGAATGCAATTGGCTTATAAAAAAACTAGTAATGTATAAAAAAAAATCTCTTGACTTTTCTCTTGTGCACAACACCCATAACTTTGTTCTCTTTCCATTTTTCTTAACTAAACCTCACACACTCCCTTAGTTCTCTTTCTTACCATGTGGGGCTTCTATGAGTTTTTATTCTTTTATCATTTGATTTGTTTCATACATACATTACAAAGACTTATGAGTGTTTTTTTATGTGTAAAAAAAAAAGCAACAACAACAAAACTTGTTCTAAGCAACAATAAAATCAAAATCTTGGTCTTGTTGCTGATTTTTCCTCTACTGCTTCACCGGATTTGCTCCACAATGGGTTTGATGGAGAAGTTGGTAGAGTGAGCTAAGATGTGGCATGCTCATATATAGATTTTGCAACCTGAGGAAACTTATTATTCGTTCTAATGTAACAGAAGACAGAAAAAATAATATTATTACTTCTTATGTCAAGAAACTTTCAAATTAAATTTTGTTTTATAGGAATTTGCAATTGCATTAACGTCTCTTAACATTATGGAGTATTGAGCATAATTAAAAACCACCCAATTCGACCAACGAACTAGAACGATGTGAAATATTAAGTTTATAATTTAAATATATTTTTCATAGCTTTTTAATAATTTTAAAATTAAATATAAGTAAGTATAAATAGGAAAAATTATAAAAAAAATATATCGGGAATTATAAAACACACACATACACATATATGCATATAGGGTTTAAATTACAGGTAAAAAGGTGATTGTTAGTCCACAATGTTTCTATGTTATCACAAATAAAAATTACAGGTAAAAAACTCTCATGATGTAAAATATTTTACATGAAAATAATTTAATGTAAAAACTTATTTCTTATCAATTTTTATTCGATTTCAGCACCATTTTAAATAATTTTAGAAGTAAATATGTATCAAAGTACTAAAGTATGATGATGAAAATATGTCTCGCGAAGATTATAAATGTATCAAAGTACTAAAGTAAATATGTATCAAATATATCAACAAAGGCGCAAACCGGGCAATGTTTGACATTTCAAATAAGAACAATGATGCTCAAGCGAAAGAGCTAGTGGACGAGGTAAAGCAATATTATGATTGTCGTTATCTTTATCTGTGTAAGTCAGCTTCGAGAATATTTGCCTTTACCATACACAAACGATGGTCGTCGGTGCAAAAACTAAATTTTCATCTTCCAAACAAATATTTGGTATATTATAATGATGATGAAGACGTTGGAAATATTATTGAAAAAAGTGATACAAAATCCACAATGTTTATGCCTTGGTTTGCAGCTAATGAGAAAACCAGGACGGGCGAAATCTAACATATGGTGAATTTCCCAGTAGATTTGTTTATCATAAAAAAGATAGAATCTGGAAACCAAGAAATATAGATTTTAAAATTGGTAGACTATAGTATATCCCTCCAGGCATCGTAGAGTTATATTACATGAGAATCCTACTAACTATGCAAAAGGGTTGTACATCATATAGAAGTATGAGAACGGTGAAGGGAATACCATATGATACTTTTAAGGAAGCATACAATCAATTGAGGTTGCTAACTAATGACAAAGAATATATAGATGCAATTAAAGAAGTCTCTGATTTGGCTTCCGGAGAACAAATGCGGAAACTCTTTGTAAGAATGTTAATGATGAATTCAATCTCAAACCCTAATGATGTTTGGACGCATGCTGACTTTTCTTATCAGAAGGCATTATACACCATAAAAGAAAAACATTATATAATCCAGGTATGTAGGCTTTCAAGTTATATTATTAAGATTTGAAATGTTGCTATAATAATATAATTATTGCTTGGATTTAATTTAAATAAAATTCAAAAGTTTAGAAAATCTCGTTGCGCATGATAATTAAGCAAAGTGTGTGAATACATTTAAAAGTCATTAGTTAATCTTCCCTCTCTACTCCAAGACTACCGATCGCAGATGCTGATTTGAAAAATTTATGAATCATTAAAGTTGAGAAGTTTCTCCAAAGAAATGGCAGGTCCTTAAATGATTACCCATCTTTGCCATCTCCAAAATATGATGAAGTTCTGCAATTTGACAATAGATTTATTGTCGATGAACTAAACTATGAAAAAGATTCATTAAAGGTACAATATGAAAAGTTTCTTAGTATGCTTATGCCTGAGCAAAAGTCTATATATGAGAGAGTTGTCATGTCTGTGTTGTCAAACTCAGAAGGCTTCTACTTTTTATATGGCTATAGTGGAATCGGAAATACTTTTGCTTGGAACACTTTATTTGCATCACTTAGATCCAAATGACTAATTGTGCTTAATGTTGCTTCTAGTGGCATAACATCATTACTTTTTCCTATAGGCAGAACAACTCATTCTAAATTTTGCACTCCATTAGTTTCTATAAAGATCTTAACATGTAATATAAAGCAGGGAAGTCTACGAGCAAAGCTTCTGCTTGGAACAAGCCTTATTATATGGGATGAAGCTCCAATATTGAAAAGTTTTGTTTCGAAGCTCTAAACGTTACACTCCGATATTTAATGAGGTTGAAAAATGAAGACAACTTACATAAACCTTTTGGAGGAAAAGTAGTAATACTTGGAGGTGATTTTAGACAAATACTACCTGTAATAACTAGAGGAAGCAAACATGAAGCCGTGGAAGCTACTGTAAACTCTTCATCATTGTGGAAGCATTGCAAAGTTATGAAATTGTCTAAGAACATGCGGCTAACCACATCTAAGACAGTTGATGAAGCAAAATAAATTAAAGAGTTCGCATATTGGATTCTTAAATTTGGAAATGAAGATCATCTTGATTCTGGAGCAGGAGAGTATGATGTTCAAATCCCGCTAGTTTTGCTCATCCCAATTAGTCTTGACCCATTAGTAGAATTGATTAAATATACATATCCTGACCTTCTGCACAAAATGAAAGACCTGCAATTCTTCCAAGATAGAGCAATATTGGCCCCTACACCGGAGGCTTTTGAAATGATAAACACTTACATGCTTGGCATGATAGCTGCACCTGAACATGAATATCTGAGCTCTGACTCTGCCTTGCGATCTGATGAGGATTCTGAAACCCGAGGTGAGTGGTTTACCACATAATTTTTTAACGACACTAAAAGTTCATGAATCCCAAACCACAAACTATTATTGAAAGTTGGTACTCCAATCATACTTTTGAGAAATATAGACCAAGCAGTAGGTTTATGTAATGGAATCAGGTTAATTATGGATGAACTTGGTGAATATGTTATTGGTGCAACCTTTATCGCGGGAGCATGCACATTTCAAGAATGGACTTGATTCCTTCTGATTCCAAATTTCCAATTAAATTCAGAAGAAAACAGTTTTCAATTGTAGTATGCTTTGCCATGACCATAAACAAACTCCAAGGATAAACACTATCTCAGGTTGGGCTCTTCTTTCCGAGATATGTTTTCACTCATGATCAGTTATATGTAGCTCTCTCTAGAGTACGCTCAAGAATGGGTCTTAAACTTTGTATACCGGATGAGTCGAGAAAACAACAGACCAGTATTGTAAATGTAGTGCTTAAAGAAGATTTTGAAAATGTTTGATGTATACAACGCAATTTCATTTATTTCTTCATATATTATTACACGGTTGACTTACACACGATTGATTTATTTATAATTTAAAAATTACATATATTTATGAAAACTAATTTATTTATTAAACTAATTTATTTATTAAAAAATCCAACATAAAATTTTGTGCAGCGCACGGGTTATGACACTAGTAAGTACTATATAGAGGTATATTTTGATCATATATACGATCATTTGGCTAATTCCTATATATGATTTTTTAGATAAGAAAATGGCGTAAGTTGGCGGTTAAAGGCATGAATAACTACTGTTGTTACCCAAACTCTCTCTATAAACTGGAAAATTATTATTTTTACAAAAACACAATCGAACAATCAATCAAAATGTAAATTTATGTGTATTCTATGATTATTTTCCAATTCTTACTTACTTTCACCCCTTTATTTACTCTTTTAAGTCTTTTTTTTGAATGACCGTCTTTATTTTAAGTTGTATACTTATTTATTTTGTCATTACAGTTATTTACTAGTTGTGTTTCTCTGTTATTCTAGTTAGCATTTAACTACCTCGTCCATTATGTCTAAATAGCAATTACTACGAGTTTTTTAAAATATCTTAAGAATTTGTATGAACATAGTCTCTTTTTTCGAGTAATTCTTTGTTTATAAAATCATTACATTGATTCTTTAATTGACACACAGAAAGTCCTTAAACCTAAATTTTGTTTGAACCAACAATTGTTTTAGATTATATCAATTTTTTTTAATTTATAGCACCAAACTAATATCACGTGCAATTGCAAAGTAATTATAATGAATAAGAAATATTACTATTAATGCATGTCCTAAAAATAGGTTAAGGGCGTATCCGAGAGATTATGATGAAAATGGACTATTCCCTCCATTTCAAAATGGTTGTTGTTTTAGCTCTTTACATATTTTTCAAAATGGTTGATGTTTTAAGATTTCAAGACTATTTATCACATCTTCTTCGATATATACTCTCATTTAATATTGTATCTTTCACGTACCATCCCCAATTCTCGCCAATCACAATTTTCACTTATCACTTAACCAATAACCATCATTTTCTTTCTTTAATAAAACACAACTTAGGTGGCGCCCCTTATTGTCACCTTTGGGTGACATTAACTCTGCCAGGGGTGGCTCTGCTAGGGTTAATGGCAAGCCCCACTGGCTCTGCTAGGGTTTCAAAGAATCTTGGAGGAAGATCAGGAGGAAGAAGACGTTACTGGAACGATGCAGATGCTTCCAACTCTCGAGATGGTTTTACGCTGTTCGTGGACGGCCTGGATGACAACGTGAAATACAAGCAGCTGAGGAGGGAATTTGAAAAATTCGGGGAGGTAGAGAGGGTGTACATTCCCAGGTACAAGAGAAAAGGAAGAAGGCTTAGATTTGGTTTCATACACTTTAGCTCAAGGAAGGATGGCACCAGAGCAATGAAGAATTGGCATAGGCGAAGGTTTTATAGTACGTTCTTGACTGTACTTCCGGCAAGGTTCCCCATGCCGAGAAGGAGAAATCGAACAGAATTTGAGAACAGGGACCGAAATGCCAGAAGAATGTTTTGGAAACGCAAAGAGACAGGGGCGACAAATGGAGAAGAACATGGACGGAAAAAACAAAGGATCATAAAGGAATGGAGCAGGAAAACAAGAATTCGAAAGGAATGGAGGATTAAGAGTAATCCTCTAATTCAATCTGAGCAAGTTATTGACTGGAACCGAACGAAGGTAACTAGGAATACCAAGTTGTCCAAGGCTGCGATCATAAGTTTGAAGACTCTGGAGAGTGCATGCGAAATTCAGTTGATGCTGGAGAGAAAGGGATGGGGCGAGGCTGTTGTAAAATCTTTCGGAGCCTTAGAAAGAGTGGTTGAGTTCCATTCAGAAAAGGACTGTGAAGACTTCATTTTGGGATGGAATGGGGAGACAGAGTGTTGGATTGAGGCGGTGCGACGGGCAGAATCGTGGGAATACCCCAAAAGCTTCCTAACTTGGTTGAAAATCTGGAAAGCGCCGATAGGTTTCTGGACTGCTGAATTCTTTGCAAAACTCGTTGGGAGCCTGGGCACTATGATATCTTTTGAGGAAAATGGTGAAAATGAGGGATACGAAGTTGCGAGAATTTTGATCCAGGCAAATGATCCAATTCTAGAGAATGTTAGCATTCCTGTTTGTGTTGATGGTAGAGAACTGAATATATGGATTGAAGTTGAACGAACAGAACCAAATTGCAGGATCAATCATCACAAATTCATGACACCGGAAAACTCCTTTGTAGCTGAATCAGAGGGGATGAGATCGCCGGCGACGGAGAAGGAGAACCGACAGGAATCGGAAGAGTCACCGGAAGAGATAGGGACAAACTCATTAGTGGGCGGCGCATTGGAAACCCACAAAAGTAATGATTACAGTGGCATGGGGGACAATAACGCCTTGATGATCTTTACAAGGAATGCTGAATGGACTACGTCAATGTGGGGGGCCCAGGAAGTCGCAGAGTCAGTTGGTTTGAATATAAATATATTTGGGTGGGAGATATTTGTATGTAACAACTTGATGAGACTTGAGATTCCTACAGAAGGAAGGAATTTATTTTTATTTGGGTGCAGCTTTCCAATTAATAATAGGCCTTATATCAATAGTGGACTTTCTACATTTTTATGGGCCAATCAGAGTAGTTTCAGGCCACTCCAGTCTTTCATTAGTGGGCCTGGCTCAAATGCTCATATGCAGGATTTTTTGAGTGGTAAAGAAGGGGAGGTGGATCTAGAATGTTCTTTCCCTTCTGCCCTGATGCAAGAGGACATGGGTTTTGATTCCCAACAAGAGATTGGCGAGGACAGCGAGGAGGAAGGAACTGAATGTGATTCTCTCTCACACATTCGTCAATTGGCCAGGAAAGGAGTGAGTAGGAAAAGCAAGCTCAAGGCTTTGGAGACAATAGACAACGATAGAGCTCAGAAGGCCTACACGGGAAGAAAAAGAGGGAGGAAGCCAAGATCGGAAGTGGGCTCTGCTATTCTCAGAGAAGTGAACGATGGTGTAACAGGTGTTGACCCCATGATTGCAAGCTTACAAGCTTCTGCAGAAAGAGTGAACTCTGGCGCTTACTTCACTAGGGCGACAAAAGCTTGGCTACTAGGAAAATCAGCAGGGCTACGCTATCCTGGTTCTGACGAAGAAGCAATTAGGGGTCTTGCAGCGGAATTGGAAGAGGACAAACCTGTAACCTGAGGTCTGGTTGGGGATTGTTCGCCGTTGGCGGACCTGGCTCGTGTGTGGTTTAGGTGGTGCGGAGAAAAGTCGGTCAGTCAAAGATGCAATAAGGATAGCAAAAGTGGAAGTGTGGCTTCTTAAAGAGTCCAAATTGGGGGAAGAGAAATTGAGAATAGGATGGAAGCTGTTTCAATCTCTGAATATGCAAGGAGAGCTAATTCATGCCAATGGATCCGCAGGAGGGTTGGTGACATGTTGGGGCCCTTCGAAAATCATAGAGGAAGAGGTGGTGAAAAATAGCATAACTTTGGTATTCTAGTCGCGAGTGGTACATATTTCTGTCCTTATTGTTGTGGTAAACATTTACTATCCAAATAATGTTTTTGAGAGGAGAACTGATCTGGAAAATCTGATCGAGGTGTTGAGCACATAGGGACCTGATGTGTGTGAGTGTTTATGGGTGATCTTTTTGGTTCTACGAACCATGGGGAAAAAAGAGGGGGAATAGATGAATTGGTCATATTTCTATACAACTTCGTTGAGGGATTGAATTTAATTGAGCTCTATCTAGCTAATGGAGACTTTAATTGGTTTTTTTCGTGAAGCTATAGCGGAAGCAAGGCGCTCTAGCCAAATGTGGGGCTATTTATTCAAGACTTTGTACTACCTCAATAGTCCCATAGGAGCTTAATGTTTCTGGACCTGGCGTGTTGTTGAATCTTGAAGAGTTGCTTAGTGGGACACTTAGAGTCAAGTGCTAGTTTTATTTTCTGTTATTGTTTGTGCTATTTGGGTCTGTATTTCGAAAGTGTGCTGTAATTGATAGAGGATATTGTGGTCCTTTGTTGGGGGTGAGCTTATGGTTGAGTACTCTTTTTCCTCCCCTTGGGTTTTTCCCTCTGGGTTTTTCCAAGGGAGGTTTTAACGAGGCTTGTCCATGAGTTGGTTAACACTGTCTGTTAGTTCCTCTTCAGCACAGATATTTTCACCCACTATGAGAGGGTTGTTCTCATAGATCACTTTTTAGTTTCAATAATAATAGCATCTTTGTTCTCAAAAAAAAAAAAAAAACACACACAACTTTAAATATGGATGTTTTAGCCAAATTTTATAACAATTAATGAGCTATTTAACTATGTGCATTTCCTTATTTGGAACGAAGGGAGTACTATTTTTTACAACGCCCAGAATCATGATCGAATTGGACTGAAACAGCAGAAGCAATGACAGTGAGATTCAGGATGCAGAAGATGATCCATCTTAATTTTCATTTTGTGTGTGTGGAATCAGACTGTGTCATGGTTATCAAGAGATTAATTAATAAAGATTGTTCGAGCGCGTACTTAGGGCTTATTTTAAGAGATATTCTTAAATTAGTCTCTTCATTTTCATCTATTTCTTTTCCTCGTATATTGAGCAATGCTAATAAGGTCGCTCATTATCAGTCCATACACTCTCTTGTTTATGTTAATGAGATTTGTTTAGATCATCTTTTTTTTTATCCGTTGTAAGTCCCTCGTATTTTTTGATACTAATCCTCTTAACACATGTAGATGGGCCTCAAACACGTAGAGCGTCGTCAGTCGTTAGATTTTTTTCGATGTAAAGCAAGATATCTCCACTGAAGGTGCGAAAAACACTAGAAAGGGGGGGGGGGGTTTGAATAGAGTTTTTGAATCTTGGATATACTTTTTCTGCTTTTTCAAAACTCAAAGATAAAAACTAAGTGCTGAATGATAGGAAGTAAAGCACACGAGTATTTTATCCTGGTTCACTTGAGGTAAAAGCTCAAGCTAATCCAGTCCACCTGTGAAGGTGATTTCTTCCTTCTTCTGATGAAGGCAATCCACTAAAATCAATGAGTGTTACAACTGCACTTTGCAACCTGCTAAGTGACTAACAATTCACTGATTTTCTCACTAGTATCCTCTTAAGAAGCTGATCTATCGATCCTCTTAAGACTAGCTAAATACTGAATCAGCCTTGATTCAGTCCTCTCAAGATCCGACCAACCTTGGTCTCTTGATGAACTTTACAATATGATGTAAAAGGTTTCGGGTTTACAAAGAGTGCTTCTAACAAGCGAATAGTAAACTCAGAAGTTTAAGAACAGTGAAGAAATAATGCTAAGAGAATGGTTCGTATATGTTGAATATTTTCAGCAAAGTTTCTTAGCCTCTTTCTTCTTTCTTCAGCCTTTATATACTCCAAGACTTGTGATGTAGCCGTTGCTAGGGTTTTATCCGTTGGAGTGGCAATTCTGTAATATCAGACTGCTAGGCTGTACAAGGTAGGTGGCGGACAGACTGAGATTTGTACGACGTTGTACTGTGATAGTGACCTGTCTTTTCACCAGTTGACTTGAGATGAAGGAGCTTCAGATGAACGTTGATGAAGCTTCTGATCATCGTCAGATTGGAGCTTGGATTCCTCTGACCGTGCAACTTCTGCTTCTGAACAAGTTCCTCAGAACTTCTGATCGTCAGAGCTAGAATAGCTTGGGTCTTCAGAACCAACTTCTTGTAAGTCTTCAGAACTTGAGTCTTCTGCATCTGGACCGTTCCACTGGAACATCTGGCCTTCAGAACTTCTGACTTGAGTTCTTCAGATCTTCTTGAGAGCTTCCATCTTCAGAGCTTCTGAAGCTTTTGCCACTGTTCAGAACGAACATGGTAGGATGAAGAGCTCTCTTTTTAGTAACCCTTGGTTCTTCTTCTTCTGAACGAATAGGCTTGGGTCAGATTCAGAACCTGTTTGTCACAACTTAAAAAGAAAAACGTTAGGGTACCACAATTGTTCATCATCACAAACCTTAATTGTAATCATCAAAATATAGAGATGCAACCACTGATCAAACCTTGATCTTACAATCTCCCCCTTTTTGATGATGACAAAACAAGTATTTTGATGAACAATTTTTACACAGTAAACTGAATACACAAGAGAGAAAGGATCAGAGATTAAACTTATCCTTGTGTAACGGTTTGCAATGCTCTTTCTGAATCTGGGTTAAAACCTGATTCTGAGCAAGGGTCTCCCCCTGACTCCCCCTGAATCTATGACTTGATGAATTTGTGAAGAAACTAGATTCGGAGTTTGGTTATGTGATCAGAATTTACGCTTGAAGAGATGTATACTCATCAGAAGTGATGGTTTCAGAACTTAGCGTATCTCACATAATGACATAGAGTCTTGTTCAGATATAATGGGAATAAAGCGTTAGAAGCAAGATTAGTTCAAAATGTATTCCTTATCTGAGACGCTTGACAATATCTATGTGCTATAAGTATTGATACTTGTTCTCCTCTACTGGTTTTATGTAATATAAAAATTTATCAAAACCAATTTATGTACTCCCCCTTTTTGTCATAATCAAAAAGAGTGAAAAACACAAACAACAATAACAATAACAGGAAATGATGCAACTAAATATGTTATTATTACTGAACGGAGAAGAAGTACAAGGGAGAGAGAGGAATGAAGAAGACTAATCCTAGATAAATAGGAACGCTCGAGAATTCTTCATGGAGAGAAGGTGAAGGTGGAGGGGACGAATGTCCTGATCAATTGAGGCTAACTGAATAGCTAGCTCCTCCTTCAACGCCACATTCTCCTGGACCGCCTCTGGATCCGCTACATCGTTATCTGCTTCATATTCCAGAAGCATGCAAATGCCCTGGAATTGATCTTCAACGTCCTTCCGACGATTGGTCAGACGGAGGAGGTCAGTCAGAACTTCTTGAAGGTTCTGAAGACAGAGAGTCTGATGAGAGGTGAGCCAACAGGTCAGAAGATGCTCAATCTTCTCAATAGCTTGAGAGATCTCAGAAGAGGAAAGATTAACACTCCATGGAAAGACTTGGTCAAATACCAAAGTCTTGAGTTCAGAAATCAAATCGACAGAAGTCATTCTTGAACAAGGAGTAATGAAACAGAATGATGAATAGGAGCTTGAGGTTCAGCTTGTGTGTGAGTTTGTGTTTCAGGTTGAGTGGGTGCTGTTTGGGTTAAGGTGGGCATGGAAGTAGATATAGGCAGGGTTTGTTCAGGTACAACTACTAAAACAGAATCAGAATTAATGCTTTCAGTAATTACCTTAGCATGGCTTCTGATAGGTGAGGTTCTGGTGAGTTGGACAGCCCTTGCTGGATCAGAAGTTCTTTTAGATCTTCTTTCACGTTGTACTTCTGAAGCAGATTCAGAAGCTTGTTCTGCAACTGTCTCTTTCTGCTGAAGGGGACCTTTCAGAGGCAGCTTTCTTCTTCTTACCAAGTGTACCTCATCAGAATCTGTGGATTCTTCAGCCTCTAAGGAGTCTCTTATACCCTGAATTACATTCTGGATGATCTCATGGTCATCCTGCTCATCTTCCTCTTCCTCAAGAATGATTTTGCGTCTCTTAGCCAGAGGCCTGTCTTCATCTTCAGTTTCCTCACTTGAGAAGTCTTCCCATGTGTCTTCTGAGCTTTCAGAATCAGACATTTGTTGTTGTTGAGTTGAGGTTCTCTTCAGAGACCTTTCAGAAGATGCTTCCCTGATGATCACGGTCTTGGAAGCAGCCTTCTTCTTTGCAGGTTCCTCTATCAGAATCCCTTTGCCCTTAGGATCTGAGGGCTTGCTGCTTGTTGCTCTTCTGGATTTCCTGGTAGTCAGCTTAGGAGGACTTTCAGGAAGGGTGTTAACGAATTCTGTAAGGGTGATAGGATCTCCTTGTCTTCTGAGCATCCTTACATATTCCAGAATGCATGCTGGATTGTCCTTCTTGGACCAAATAGGAAAGTCATCAATGGGGTAATTCCTCTGACGAACTTCATCAGAAGTGTCTTCTTTGGGAGCTACTTTGATCTTCTCAATGATCTGCATTTTCTTTAACTTTGTGCCATTGAGGGTATCACCAACTATCGTGGCCAGATCTTCGTGAAGTTCAAGATCTGATAGAGTCTTAACAAGCTTGTTTTGAACGAAGATATCTGACAGTAGCCTTCCATACGGAATGTAGGAGATGAATCTCTTGTTCTCAGAACCAGTTGTGGTCCTTGATTTTTCCACACACTCCTTCAGATAATTGAAAAGAAGGAATGGCAGACATATAAGCTCACCAGTTGAAATGTAGTACATGATTACCTTCTGAGTTGCATTCAGGTAATCAGTTCCTCCAATTCTAGGGTGAATGCAGTGCATGAAGATCTTTTGCCAAATCTTCATCTCAGACTTCAAGTCCTTAAAGCTGTACTTGGTTTTCTCGTAAGACCAGTTATCATAGAGCGCCTTGTTGACAACGGTCCTCATTCCAGCAACATTTGCTTCAACATTCTTGATTCTTTTTCCCTCCTGGAACTTCATACCCAGCAGCTTTGCAATAGATTCTTCAGAGATCACAATTTTCTTGCCCAGTACATGGGAGACGACGTAGTAGTCATTGCACACTGCATTTTTCCAGAACTCGACAACCAATTTGTGATAGATTGGACCAACGAGCCTGTTGAAGTACCCAGACCATCCTTGCAACTCGACTTGGTTCCTGATATCAAACCCTTGTTGAGCAAGATTATCAAAATCAACTCTTGCTTCGCAGCACACATTCAGTTCTTCCACTTTCTTTGCACAGGTGACTACATTTGGTGCATTCATAATCTTCTGAGCTTCCTCGAATCTTTGCTTCTCCTGATCTTTGGCAGTTTGTGTGGTAGCAGCAGAAACATTCGCCTTAGGTTTCCTTGATTTACCCATGATTCTTAGAGGATGAGGTTTTAGGGTTCAGAGAGAAAGGGGAAATGTTGGAGGGAGAAGTATGAATGAATGCAATGCACACGGGAGTTTCAAAACTGTAAGTGTATGTGAGTGGGAGATCGTGTGTGATAGTGCATATTGTGGGTTTAATGGTAACCGTTGACAGTTTTTCTAAGAAATTAAAGGCAAAATCAACGGTTATAAAGTATATAGTCTGAAAATAGCATAGTAGAGGAGAGTAGACATCATCATTATAATAGATATACCACACGACTCAAGGAACTATGTCACAAATGAAGTGACACGTGTATTGTTGTCTACCACAGAAGTTTAACCAGTGGGTTAAGTGCTTCTGATCGAGTAACTTCTGAAAGAGGTAACATCTGATGACTTCAGAGGTACCATGGTCAGAAGTTCTGAAGAAAACCTTACTCTGGACAAAAATCCATGTTCAGGTTTTCAAGAATAAATAAAAACCTATCTTCTGCTAAGGGCTTAGTGAAAATATCTGCCCACTGATGGTCAGTATCAACATACTCTAGTGATAGAGTGCCCTTCTGAACATGATCACGAATATAATGATATTTTACCTCTATATGCTTTTCTCTTGAGTGTAGAATGGGGTTCTTGCTGAGTGAGATAGCAGCTGTGTTGTCACAATAAATAGGAACCTTCTTCAGAGACAACCCATAATCTTCTAGATGATTCTTCATCCATATGGTTTGTGTACAGCATGTGGCAGCTGAGACATATTCTGCTTCAGCAGTTGATAGAGCAATTGTGTTCTGTCTTTTGCTTGACCACGTGACAAGATTTGATCCAAGGAAATGGCAGCTTCCAGAAGTGCTTTTTCTTTCCACTCTATCTCCAGCAAAGTCAGCATCACAAAAACCTGAAAGTGTATACTCTGATGTTTTTCTATACATCAAGCCAAGGTTAGTGGTTCCTTTCAGATATTTGAGGATCCTCTTAACAGCAGTTAAGTGAGTCTCTCTAGGATCTGATTGGAATCTAGCACAGAGATGCACACTAAACAATATATCAGGTCTAGATGCAGTTAAGTAAAGAAGAGAGCCTATCATTCCACGATAGAGCTTTTGACAAACCTTAGAGGAAACTTCCTCTTTCTCAAGAATGCATGTTGGATGCATTGGAGTCTTTGAGATGTTGCAGTCACTCATGTTGAACTTCTTCAGAAGTTCCAGGGTGTACTTCTTCTGATGGATATAGGTGACTCCTGGTCGTTGATCTATTTGAATTCCCAGGAAGTATTTGAGTTCTCCCATCATGCTCATTTCAAATTCAGCCTGCATTAACTTAGAAAATTCCTTGCACAAGGAGGGATTAGCAGAACCAAAAATGATATCATCAACATAAATCTGAACTATAAGAATGTCATTCTTATAGGTTCTGCAGAAGAGAGTATTGTCACCTTTACCCCTTACAAACTCATTTTGTAGAAGAAAGGAACTGAGCCTTTCATACCACGCTCTGGGAGCTTGCTTCAATCCATAGAGTGACTTCTTGAGCTTGTAGACATGCTCTGGGTGTTTGTCATCTTCAAAGCCAGGAGGTTGCTTGACATACACTTCTTCTGAAATGTAGCCATTGAGGAAGGCACTTTTGACGTTCATCTGGTGAAGAATGATGTTGTGATTTACTGAGAAGGAAATCAGTAGCCTTATAGCTTCAAGCCTTGCTACAGGAGCAAAGGTCTCAGTGTAATCAATTCCCTCTTGTTGACTGTAGCCTTGAGCTACCAGTCTTGCCTTGTTTCTTGTTACTTCTCCTTTTTCATTCAGCTTGTTTCTGAACACCCACTTGGTTCCTATGACATGGAACCCTTTAGGTTTAGGCATTAAGGTCCATACATCATTCTTGGTGAACTGATCTAGCTCTTCTTGCATTGCTTGAATCCAGCCTTTGTCTTCAAGAGCTTCATCAACTGATTTTGGCTCAATGAGAGACACAAATCCCTTCAGACTCAGAAGAGTCTCTTCTGAAGGTTTGAGCATAGACCTGGTTCTGACGGGAGCATCTTTGTTGCCAATGATCAGTTCTTCTGGATGAGAAGCAACTATTCTTTTCTTCTTCTGAAGAGGATCATAAGTTGTTGGAAAATCTTCAGATGCTTCAGCCTCTGGAGCAACATCCTCTGGGCTTTTTATTGGTTGATTTGCTTCTGAACAGTCAATGCTTAAATCTGCAAATCTTTCAAACAGCTTTGACTTTTCTGAGCCAAGCTTATCATCAAATCTAATCTGGATGGATTCCTCAACAGTTTGATGAATAATATTATAAATTCTAAAACCTTTGGATCTTTCAGAATAACCAAGAAAATAACATTTTAAATCTTTAGAATCGAATTTACCCAATTGCTCCTTAGTGTTGAGCATGAAGCAAGTACTTCCGAATGGATGGAAGTAAGAGATGTCAGGTTGTCTTCCTTTGCATAGCTCATAAGGAGTTTTCTCCAGAATTGGTCTAATGGAGATTCTGTTCTGGATGTAGCAAGCAGTGTTGATTGCTTCTGCCCAGAAGTGTTTGGCCATACTTGATTCTTGCATCATGGTGCGTGCCATCTCCTGAATAGTTCTATTCTTTCTTTCAACTACTCCATTTTGTTGAGGAGTGCGAGAACAAGAGAAGTTGTGAAAGATTCCTTGAGAGTTGAATAAATCTTCAAAAGCTTTGTTCTCAAATTCTCCACCATGGTCACTTCTGACAGTAATCACGGAAGATTGAAACTCCTTCTGAACTTGGGTAATGAAGTTGGTAAACACAGTATGTGTTTCATCTTTGTGCCTTTGGAACTTTACCCATGTCCACCTGCTATAATCATCTACAATGACTAACCCATACTTCTTTCCTCCAATGGATTCAGTTTTCACTGGTCCAAAGAGATCAATGTGAAGTAGCTCAAGGGGCCTTGTTGTAGATACTACATTCTTTGCTTTAAAAGGCTTCTTGGTGAATTTACCCTTCTGACAAGCTTCACATAGAGCCTCTGATGAATACTTCAGATGAGGCAATCCTCTGACGAGATTTAGCTTGCTAAGTTGAGAAATTTTTCTGAGAC
This sequence comes from Lotus japonicus, assembly GCF_012489685.1. NCBI lineage: Eukaryota > Viridiplantae > Streptophyta > Magnoliopsida > Fabales > Fabaceae > Lotus > Lotus japonicus. Next base: position 22,193,935 of record NC_080043.1, read on the forward strand.
TTGCATGTCCTAGGCGTCTGTGCCAGATCCATTGCTCATCATTAACTGACATGAGACACTTGACCTTCTGAGATAGCATTTCAGAGGATCTGATCTTGTAAATATCATTTTTTCTCTTCCCAGAAAATAAAACGGATCCATCTGTTTGACTAACAGCTTTGCATTCAGTTTGATTGAAGATCACATCGTAACCTTTGTCAGCAATTTGGCTTATGGAGAGCAAGTTGTGAAATAATCCTTCCACCAGAAGTACATCATTGATAACTGGAGTTTTTCCATCTCCTATGGAACCTTTTCCAATAATTTTTCCCTTCTGGTTTCCTCCAAAGCCAACGTCTCCTCCTGACTTAAGCGGTGTCAGTTTTTGGAATATAGACGTTGTGCCCGTCATGTGTCGCGAGCATCCACTGTCCAGGTACCATGACAGGTGTCTTAACTGAGCTGCATAAGATGTCTGCAACAGGAATAATTTTTGCTTTAGGTACCCACATCTTGGGTCCTTTCTTGTTAGTTTTCCCAGAAGTTCTTAGAACTTTGGGTGCAACAGGAGGATAATGCAGAGGAACTTGAGTATAATATTTAGACATATCAAGTTTAAATTTCCCTTTTGATTTCACCATCTTTGGTGTAGCCTTTTCTGGAATGACAGTGCCAGCGGGAACGAAATGTTTATGCAAGGGTTCGCGTTTGGACTCAGTTGACTCATCTTTCATGGATTGAAAGTAGCCAAGACCACTGTTCCCATTTCTGCTCATGCCATAGATCATTGAAGCCATAAGACTTCTGTCTATGCCCTTTGCAAGGAACTTTTGAAACGCTTTCTCATATTTTGTTTCATACTTAACATCAGATGATGCAAGTTGATCTTCTAGCACATCATTTTTAGCACGAAGAACAGCATTGTCATTAATAAGAATATAGTTTTCATCCATGAGTTCAGAGACTGACTTCTCATGAACTTCTGAAGAACTGGTTTTAGCAGCATATTTCTTCTTAAGCTCTTTATGCTTATTTAGCAAAATATCATGTTTCTTCATTATTTCAGATAAAGCAGTTCTTAGCTCAGATAGAGAAAAGTCAGAGAATACCTCATCATCATTTTCAGAGTCTGAATCATCTTCTGAAGCTTCAGCACCTCTGCTAGTGGTAGCCATTAGAGCCTCCACAGCTTCATCTTCTTCTGACTCAGCTTCTTCAGAATCAGTTGCATCAAAGGTTATGAGGGCTTTCTTCTTGAAGACTTTTCTAGGTCTCTTGTCCTTCTTAAGCTTGGGACAGTCACTCTTGTAGTGCCCAGATTCCTTCCACTCGAAGCAAGTGACTTCCTTTCCAGATGATTTCTTCTGACCAGATGAAGATTCATATTTTCCTGAGCTTCTCTTTGGTCCTTTTCCCTTGCTATGTCTGTTCTTCCAAAGTTTGCTTAGCCTCTTTGTGAAGAGAGACATCTCTTCATCATCAGATGCATCTGATAGCTCTTTAGATGAGTTCTCTTCTTCTGCCTGATAAGCTTTTGCTTTGTCAGACTTTGACTTAAGAGCAATAGACTTGTCTTTCTTCTGAGGCTTGTCTCCTTTGATTTCAATCTCATGGCTCCTGAGATGACTCACAAGCTCTTCTAACTTCAACGAGTTCAGATTTCTGGAGAGTTTCAGGGCAGTGACAAAAGCTCTCCACTCTTTAGGCAAACTTCTGATAATCTTCTTGACATGATCACCAGTACAGTAGCCCTTGTTTAGCACTCTGATTCCAGCAATCAGAGTTTGAAACCTCGAGTACATCTCCTCAATGGTTTCACCAGATTCCATCTTAAACTGCTCATATTGTTGTATGAGAGCAAGAGCCTTGGTTTCCTTGACCTCTTCATTTCCTTCATGCGTCATGACCAAGGAGTCAAAGATGGATTTAGCAGTTTCTTTGTCAGAGATCTTCTCATACTCAATATATGATATTGAGCTGAATAGCATGGACTTCGCCTTGTGATGATCCTTGAAACGCTTCTTCTGAGCATCAGTCATTTCAGAACGAGGGATCTTCACTCCTAAAGCATCTACTGGATCAGTATAGCCTTCAATGACCATTATCCCAGAGATCTGGGTCAGTGCCAAGGAAATAACATTCTATTCTATCTTTCCAGTACTCAAACTTTTCACCATCAAAGATTGGTGCTCTGAGTTGATTGTTGTTGTTATTGTTGTCAGCGGAAGTATTGGCTTGGGCCATTGCTTGTTTTTCACACAAGGTTCTGGATCACTGAACACTGTTAGGTGTTAAAATCAGAACCGGAGCTCTGATACCAATTGAAGGTGCGAAAAACACTAGAAAGGGGGGGTTTGAATAGAGTTTTTGAATCTTAGATATACTTTTTCTGCTTTTTCAAAACTCAAAGATAAAAACTAAGTGCTGAATGATAGGAAGTAAAGCACACGAGTATTTTATCCTGGTTCACTTGAGGTAAAAGCTCAAGCTAATCCAGTCCACCTGTGAAGGTGATTTCTTCCTTCTTCTGATGAAGGCAATCCACTAAAATCAATGAGTGTTACAACTGCACTTTGCAACCTGCTAAGTGACTAACAATTCACTGATTTTCTCACTAGTATCCTCTTAAGAAGCTGATCTATCGATCCTCTTAAGACTAGCTAAATACTGAATCAGCCTTGATTCAGTCCTCTCAAGATCCGACCAACCTTGGTCTCTTGATGAACTTTACAATATGATGTAAAAGGTTTCGGGTTTACAAAGAGTGCTTCTAACAAGCGAATAGTAAACTCAGAAGTTTAAGAACAGTGAAGAAATAATGCTAAGAGAATGGTTCGTATATGTTGAATATTTTCAGCAAAGTTTCTTAGCCTCTTTCTTCTTTCTTCAGCCTTTATATACTCCAAGACTTGTGATGTAGCCGTTGCTAGGGTTTTATCCGTTGGAGTGGCAATTCTGTAATATCAGACTGCTAGGTTGTACAAGGTAGGTGGCGGACAGACTGAGATTTGTACGACGTTGTACTGTGATAGTGACATGTCTTTTCACCAGTTGACTTGAGATGAAGGAGCTTCAGATGAACGTTGATGAAGCTTCTGATCATCGTCAGATTGAAGCTTGGATTCCTCTGACCGTGCAACTTCTGCTTCTGAACAAGTTCCTCAGAACTTCTGATCGTCAGAGCTAGAATAGCTTGGGTCTTCAGAACCAACTTCTTGTAAGTCTTCAGAACTTGAGTCTTCTGCATATGGACCGTTCCACTGGAACATCTGGCCTTCAGAACTTCTGACTTGAGTTCTTCAGATCTTCTTGAGAGCTTCCATCTTCAGAGCTTCTGAAGCTTTTGCCACTGTTCAGAACGAACATGGTAGGATGAAGAGCTCTCTTTTTAGTAACCATTGGTTCTTCTTCTGAACGAATAGGCTTGGGTCAGATTCAGAACCTGTTTGTCACAACTTAAAAAGACAAACGTTAGGGTACCACAATTGTTCATCATCACAAACCTTAATTGTAATCATCAAAATATAGAGATGCAACCACTGATCAAACCTTGATCTTACATCCACAACCAATAGTCGTAAGACTAATCTCTCACTCAATGTCAACGCTCTCAGCGGTACGAGGCCGGCGGCCAATGTGTGAATTTACTCAGATGGGTGAATTACAGTCTTGGGCCACGGCCCATGAGGAATGTGTGAACCCAGCCCGATATCACGGTTCGTGTCAGTCACCACTGCGTGGCGCGTTGGACAGTGGACGCATCGCATTGCAACGCAATAAACACGAGGGACTCATTTCTCTCTCTGTTTCACGGCGACGCTATTGCAATGAGTTCACCGGAGACGCGGCGGAACCACTCCATTACGTCATCCAGTTCCACCACCTCCGACGACGGACCTAGTCCTCCGATCATATTCCACTTGCCGCACCTCTCATTGAGCCTCTTCGACGGCGAGCATCAAGAGCCCAACGGATCTTCCCTCCGACCCTCCTCCGAGCCGTCGAGCCCTAGCACCACCGCCACGAGCACCGTTCGCCATGAAATTGAGGAGATGACGATCCATGATTCCGCCGGAGCCTCCAGCTTCCCTGAGAAAAAACCACATCACGATGATGATGAGGTATTCCCATTCCCTATTTGCTCACTTCAAACTTGCTTGCACCGCACTGCACTGTGTTCTTGTTAGTTAGTAACCATTTCTGATTAGTGATTGTTGCAGTTTCGTGGAGAATTGTGTGGTAGCCATTGTGATTGATCTATGTAACCTTGCATTAATATCAAGTTAATTGGTAGAGGAAATTCATTTGTTTTAGTATTTAGTGTTAATTTTGAGCTTAAATTTGGGTTTGTTCATGCAGTTACTGATTATTTTCAAAGACATGCTTGCCTCCATATGGCTCACTAATCACTATAATGAACTAGTCTGTAATGAATGATTTCGAAGTTCCAGTCGCAGATTTAGAAATTAGAAAAGAAAAGACTAATGAATTCAAAACTTCACTTCTTTGTGCTCTGTTGTTCCCTAGATTTCTTCCATGATGATTAAGTGTGGGAATAGAGGGTTTTTGTCCATCCACAAACAACTACATTATCCCATTTTAAACTCACTCAAATTTCCATATGGTGGTCGAGGTTTTGAATTGTTTACATAAGTAGAACCTGTAGTTAAATAAAGAGGAGGGGGGAGCACATATGAGGATATTCTGTTGTATTTGGAATTCTGGATGCAAGGCATAATTGAATGCATGAGTAAAATACTCAAATGAAAAGAAATGGTGTGGAAAAATGGGAAATGAAGCTGCGTCCTATACAACCATGACTACATATTGTTTTAGTATCAAACATTAACTTCCTTGCGAACTCCACTCTACTGTGATAGATAATATGATTACTTGAGCCATTTGGCAATTCTGTTTTAAGTACTTTAGCTTTACTCATACAGGCATTTATTTTCAACTTCATGTCCTGTGAGGCATTACTCTGAAGATACCTGTAATATCATGTTCTGTTTGATTAATGAATAAAGTGCAGGACGATGCTTCCATTTCATGGAGGAAAAGGAAGAAGCATTTCTTTGTTCTGAGTCATTCTGGCAAACCAATATATTCTAGGTTAGTGTTTATCAACTACTCAGATAAGCTTCGATCAATTTCTGTTCATATATCATTTTAGGATTGCAGCCTGAAATATCATGCCCCATTCCTCTATTTCTTGTTTCTCACTTTTTGTTCATTCCAGATACGGAGATGAACACAAGCTTGCTGGTTTTTCAGCAACTTTGCAAGCAATCATTTCCTTTGTGGAGAATGGGTATTGTATCTATCTTTGTTTTGGCTGATTATAGCCTGTTAGCTTCTGGTTACTGGAGTAGTCCTGAATATGTTTGATTCATTATCTGAATATAAGTTTAGAGGAATTTTTGAACTTTTCTTTTTTAATTTCAGAGGTGATCGTGTCAAATTCGTGAGGGCTGGAAAGCATCAGGTCTCTTCATACATTTCTTCCCTGTAAAAGTTTTTATTAGTGAATATATAGTTTAATTTGAGCATTTATAAGCTAGTACTTCTTGCCCCATAAATAGTATCTTATGCAAAATGAAATTCTAATCCTTTCTTATATTTGAACTGTAAGTTATCTATACTAGATATTGTTTTGCTTTTTGATTGCTGAGCTGCTCATCTTATGTTTTGTCAATTTTTGCCAAAGTTAATTTTATCTGCAAGGTATTGTGTTATGAAATCTTAGTTTAAAGTTATGGTGCAGGTTGTTTTTCTTGTCAAAGGACCAATTTACTTAGTCTGCATCAGCTGCACAGAAGAGCCTTATGAGTCATTAAGGGGGCAGTTGGATCTTATTTATGGTCAGGTATAATTGAGTTGATCACTCGTATACCAAAATCAAATAAAATAAAATCTGGAATTCTGGATTCATTTTCTTGCTCAATGTTTCCTTATTTTCCAGTTTCTACATTTCTAAACATACTATTGCATATTTTGCAGCCATTCAAGTAACAGTTATATGATATGTCCCTGTTGTTGATACATATGCAGATTATTGTAATACTAACAAAGTCAGTAAACAGATGTTTTGAGAAGAATTCAAAGTTTGATATGTCACCCTTGCTTGGTGGAACAGATATTGTCTTCTCTTCACTAATCCACTCTTTTAGTTGGTTTGTTTCTCTACTCTGTGCATGTCTGGTCTTATTGTATTAAAAGAAAAATAATATAACCTTTTCTCCAAGATAGGGGTGTTTTAGATGTTATGTTTTACAGTCATCTGTGTTTTTTTGGCAGATTGGGGAGTTAAGGTTGTTTGTGTTTAGTGTTATACGTGATTAAGTAGTGAACATTGTATTTGCAATTATTTCAGGAATCCAGCCACATTTCTTCATGCCTATACTTGTCTACCTCTTGCGTATGGGACAAGGCAAGCTGCTGGTGCTATCTTGCAAGATGTTGCAGATTCAGGTGTTCTGTTTGCAGTACTGATGTGCAGACACAAGGTTTAGTTCTGTACTTAATTTGCCTAGTTATATGATTGCATAAAATGATAAAGTGTCTAATTAAAGGTTGAAGGCAGGTAATTAGTCTAGTTGGTGCTCAGAAAGCCTCTCTTCATCCTGATGATATGCTGCTGTTGTCCAACTTTGTCATGTCATCAGAATCCTTTAGGCAAGTGGAACTAACATTATTTTATTTTTCAGATAGCATCTCAGATATGGTTTGATGGTAACTGCGCTCTGAATTCAAGCTTAACTAAAAAAAGCTGCACTCTTAATTCGGTCTAGTTGATGTTTGATAGTATAGATTTTTTATTCACTCTACTTGACTGGTTTTTATCAATTCTACATGCAGCAAAAGAGCTAAAATCCTGTACAATAGCAAAGTTCTTGGGCTTTTGACATCTTTGATTTAACATTTCATTGTGTACTTTCTTACTATCTTTTCTGGGCTATAATTATGCAGGACATCAGAAGCATTTTCTCCTGTTTGCTTGCCAAGATACAATCCTTTGGCATTTTTGTACGCTTATATCCACTATTTTGATGTAAGTCAAGTTTTAATGCATGAACAATTGGCCATATGTTGTACATTTAGTTCAAATTACACAGCTTTATGTATATTTCTGGCAGGACAACACATACCTGATGTTGTTGACGACTAGTTCTGAGGCATTTTACCATCTTAAGGATTGCAGGTAAATTATGGTATAATAATCTGACCACTTGTTATTGGGTTCATGTTTTTTTTTTTAAATAAAAAAAACCAAAAGAACAGAGAATAAAAGGAAAAAATAAAGAGGAAAGAGTGTAATGGTTCATTGCGAAGAGATCTTGAGTTGAATCTCTTAGTAGCAATATATCTCCTTCGTGAGTAAAAAAATTACCTGCCATTTCATAGGATTCGTATCGAAACGGTCCTTTTGAAGTCAAATATACTTCGTGAAGTTCAGACATCCTTGTTAGAAGGTGGGATGCGTGTTGAGGATCTGCCACCCTTACCTCGTTCTGGATCATCTTCTCATTTGGGCCAGCATAGGCTTCAATCAGATTCTCCTGAAATATTGAGGGAATCAAATTCTGGCATTGGTGGTGCTGCTGGGTTGTGGCATTTCATATATCGCAGCATATATCTGGATCAATATGTTTCTTCAGAGTTCTCACCGCCTATTAACACTCCTCAGCAGCAGAAAAGGTAGTTATATTACGAATACTTGTTTGACCTTTATGCTGCTATAGCCTTTTTCTTATTTATGCATTTATGTTCATGTCAGAACTCAGAAGCATAACCCACCTTTATTGTTGCAGATTGTATAGAGCGTATCAGAAACTTTTTGTATCCATGCATGATAAAGGAATTGGGCCACACAAAACTCAGTTTAGAAGGGATGAAAACTATGGTAACTATCATTGTGATCCATGCTTCATAGTTATAATACAAACATGAGTGGATATATGATATTTGAGTCTATAGTTACGAGCTGATGAAATTCTTTATTTTGAATTCTATAACTGTGGTTTTCTCCTTTTGGGGAAGAAGGGGAGGGGGGGGGGGGATATGCCCTTTTGTGCATTTATTTCCAATGTTCATCCTGGATGTTTCAGAAAGAGTGGTTCTATGGAAAAGTAAACCCCATGTTATCTGTGAGGTGTATTTAGAGAATCATGCGTATATTTTTTATTATGCTGATAAAAATCAATTCTTTTTGTGAAAACCCAACTTCTTGAGTGATCTACCTCTCCACAGAATTCACCTTTTTGTTTTAGTTGCTTTGCTAGTTCCTTTGATTTGCATGCTTCACTGAACAGTGCTCAGACTAGTGAGTTAATTTTTATGTGGCAGTTCTGCTCTGTTGGGTAACACAGGATTTTGAGCTTTATGCTGCGTTTGATCCCCTTGCAGATAAGGTATCGTTTCTGCTTGCCAACAAGAGTTCTCAGTATTTGTTTATTTGAAAAATGTGAATGTCCTATAGTTCTTACATTTTCCACCAGTAGTAGGTGTATATTCATAATTAGCATCCAATGAAGACATGACATGAAATATTGTATGTTTGAAATCTACCATCGTATACCCTTTGCATATTACAAGTTAGAACAATGTCATTGTTAGCCTTCTTTTCATCATTAAGGTTGCTGCAAAAGAAACTAAACATCTTTGGTCCAACTGTTTGGGAAAAGGTTGCAAACGAGAGACTGGGGAATAAAAATTGCATTTATTTCTGTACTCTGGTTGGATAGATTCTTACTTTTTTTGCACATTGAGCATATGCAGGCCTTGGCAATAAAGACTTGCAACCGGGTGTGTCAATGGGTAAAAGATGTGGAAAATGAAATATTTTTGCTAGGAGTTAGCCCCTTTTCATGGTGATTTCCTATCAAACACTGTAAACATGTACGCGAGTGTTTATTTAATACAGTAAAAATTTATAGAATTTCTCCTTTCTTTATATTCCTTTCATCTATTTCTATTATGAAGTATTTGTTGAAAATTTATTATATTATCAGTTTGCTAAGTGTCATGCCCAAAACATCTCAGTCTAATGCCATCATCATCATCAGCTGTGAGAGTACATGAATCATGGATGATTACTGCTTCTGGTACATAAAGATCTAAGTATTTGAATTTTTTTTGTTTTTTGTTACTATATGGCATGTGTTGTAGCTCTTGAAGTGCTGAACTATAAAAGGACCATTTCCCTGAAAAACAAGGCATGACTAGTACTTCTAGGTCCTAGGACATATCACATGGCCAATAAAAAGGATGAGGTTTCTATCCATCCAATATTTTATTTTACTTCATTTTTCGCTTCTTATTTTTAAATATATAAGGACGAAAGCTTTTCATATGATGATGTATTGTATTAGACCTGATGTATTTTCTGCTTTTTCAATAAACAAGTATTAATCAAGAAATAAAAAATATCAAAAGTTTTGGTGGAAAAAATGCAACATGGTTCATTAATACACTTGTACAAGCTCATTATAAGTAAACTTGTTTTGAGATGTTGAAATGTCATAGGTTAAGATCATGATATATTTTAAATTAAGACCAAAATAGATATTATTTTACCGACATTATAAGTAAACTTGTTTTGAAGAAGTTTTCTTAAAGCAAAAATTATATTAATATGAGAAGGGAAAGAGCAACAGCTCTAGCAAATTATGTTTTTCTTGTAAATACAACTATATTAAATAACTTGTATTTTTATATTGTTTTTATATTTTTCGAATTTTGGTTGAAATTTGTAGTATTCTTATACCTTTTTTTTAGATTTTTCATTGGTTCGTGGACCGATCCAGAATTTTCAACTGTGGAGGTTGAGCTCCAAGAAATGCGCAACAGCTCGACCTCCACCCTTGCAGAGGATAGAAAGCTTAAAAAACTAAAACAATTTTTTTTACATAATTCAACAATTGATTGGTTGACGGTGTAAAAAAACTTGACACCGTCGGTGCATCAAACTTTTTCTCTAAAAAAAATTACAACCCTGGTTCATAAATTCCCCATGCCAAATTAAGAAATTTAGGGTTTTTTTGGAAAAAGATTGAATCAATTAGTAAAGTTGAAAAATTAAAAGAAAAGTATATAATACAATTTAATACGATAAAGTAATAAGTAATGAGAATTTACAACACTAAAAAATAATGAGAATTTAATGAATATTAATTTATTTTTTGTTAAGATTATTAATGTATTTAATTGCAAAATTTAAAGTATAAACTTTGGTTATGAAATTAGTTCACATCCGTCATGGAAATATAATAAAGGTGGTTTAGTATATCAGTGGTAAGGCATATACTAATTATTTTGAATGCATTAAAAAATAGGTAATGGTTTTGCAAGAGAAAGAAAAATTCATTTCTCAATATAAATTTTTATTTCTTTATTTATTCACTTTTAAAAATTTCAAAAAAAAAAAATACCAAGCTTTTATTCCAAGTGTAAGAAAAATATATACCAAGCTCTAAAGCTAAGGTGTTAGTTATCTATTGGCCTAATTATTGACAAGATTTTTTTTTTTTTACTTTTCAGTGAAAAAAAAAAGAATTGAAAAAAGATGTCATTTATGACAAGAATAAGACGCTGCAAAAACGCATGTATTTATAATTTCAAAAAAAGTTAAAATTACTTTATTATGAATAAAAATTATTAAAAAAATGTTATAGTAACTTATTTTTTTGGTAAATGTTATAGTAACTTATTTGATGATGTTAAAATGTGTTACTTGATTTAAAATATTTGAAACTTAATGATTATTAATTTTTAAAATTTATTAGATGTTAATTATTAAATCAATTATTAAATTTAATTAACATTAGTTATTTGCACAAAGAAAATTGTATTATTGAAATGTCTCAATAAAATAATTTCTTATTTTATTATATTTTATAATTTAAAATTATATAATTTTTTTAAAGAATTTAAAACTATTTAATAAATGAAAGGAGTAATTTTTAGAGAAATAGAAGTATATTTAAGTCGACACTTTAATTAATTTGACCAAAACGGCAAGTTCAAAAAGTCTGCTTTGTCGTGTAAACACTCCCTAGTGGTGAGTGAATGCATGGTGAAGGCTTTTGAGGCAACCAAGACAAAGTCTGAGTATAAAGTTAAATAAATTAAATACATAAGGCAACTAAGATCTACTCCTATAGTAAAGTATATAAATGTTAATTAATAATGAACGTTACTGCAATCAAGAAACAGCGTGAAGTAAATACTCTACTATATAGTTTTGGATCACATGAGAAAATTCATCACTTCCCTTCCATGCACTGCTCCAACTTAACGTTAAAGTTGACTCCCAACAACAACGCAATAAATAACTTTCAATTTTTTAATATTTCTTTCGTATAAACATCCGGTACCAGGCCACCCTTTGGACACCGCCAGATTCGAGATTTAGTCACAGTTAAAGCTTCGTCTCACACCTCCCCCCGAGATTATTGTGCCGGATCGAACACGAGATTTCTTCCGACACACTCGATCTGTATTGCCAACTGAGATATCGTCTTGAGTATATTTTAATATTTAATATTAACACTCCCAAACAAAAAAAATAAAGTAGTTAATTTCTCTCTCTCTTTCTACTCTTTTGCTTTCTTCTTCCTTTCTTCTACTACTTCAGTTTCTTCCTCTCTCTAACCTTCACTTCCTCTTTCAGTGAACCCTAGATTCTGTTAATCTCTCCGGCGACGGTTTCCGGCAGAGACGGCGGTGAATCGGGTGGTCCGATCTGTCTCCGGCTACCATTTTTGTTGGCTCTGAGCGAAGTGAGTGAGTGAGATTGGGGAGGGGAAAAATGTACAAGAACCAGCTTCAAGAGCTGGCGCAGCGAAGCTGCTTCAATCTTCCTTCCTACACTTGCATTCGGGAAGGTCCTGATCACGCGCCGAGGTTCAAGGCCACCGTCAACTTCAACGGCGAGATCTTCGAGAGTCCTCACTACTGCAATACTCTCCGTCAGGCGGAGCACTCCGCCGCTGAGGTCGCTCTCAGTTCGCTCTCCCACCGTGGTCCGTCTCACTCCCTCGCCGCTAAGATCCTCGTGAGTTCTCTCTCTCTCTTTGTGTATCAATGTTGCTTTTAGTTTTAGGGTTTTGCTTTTTTTTTCTCAGTTCTATTTGCTTGATTACTGTAACGGAACCAAAAATGGAAAATGATGATAAAGGTGTTTGCTATTGTGCGCGTGCTGTTTGCTATTGTGCGCGTGCTGATGAGCTTGGACTGTTTTCTGATTGTGAGTGACTCTCGGTGAGGGGAAGCTTGTGGTTGTGGTATCGCGCCGTCGCACGGGGTGGGTCACGCCGGCGCTGCTCTTAGGCACGGTTGGGTTGGGATGTGGAATGACTGAAGTGCCCTTGGAGTTGTTTGATTGGAGAGAAGGTAGGAACAGGGTGAACTGGAAAATGTTGGTTGTAGGATCATGTGGTGGTGAGTGGGTAGACTACTACTGTGTGTGCAGTGAAGTGTGGAATGAACCGCAATTCTGTGTGAGGAGCTTTGTTTCAGAGCTAAGGTTTTCAGTTTTCAGTGTTTTTCAAGTGTTGATGATACTACTGTTATTTGCCGAGAATGAAAATGAAAATTGCTATGTGAGGGTAGAAACATGAACAGCTTTTGGTTAGTCTGGGGTGTGATTTATAACTTGATGCTGACTTCATGCACCGGCACAATGCTGTAGTGTTAGTGTCTAGCGCTTTTGTGTGATATAAGGAATGACATGTATGTTTCTGCTCTCTGTTTGTGATTGTTTGGGCGAAGTGCTAATTATCTGAATTATGTATGTTGCTGAAGATAGGTCATGGATAGAGCATGGCAGTTGGAAAATTTCCCAGATTCGCAATCTGGTTTTTATTTAAGCCATCATTCCTGTCAGTTGCAGTTGCATTTGAATCCGGATATGGTTTAATTTTTCATTTTGAGTGTTGCATTTGAATCCGGATATTGTTTAATTTTTCATTTTGAATAAAGGCTATTATTGTATTGACAAGACAAGGGACAACAATGAACTTCATCAAAGTGAGTTTGGATGAGAACTGCTGAGTCGGGGGGGGGGGGATATTTGGTATTTTTATGGCATAATTGGGCAATTGGCAACAGTAGTATTCGAGGTGAAATGCAGTAGTTTTTTATTCATGCCCCATTTGTGTTAATCCTCTTATTCAAACTTGTTAGAGTCACAATGTTACCAATAATTGTTGTTTCTAGAAGAAAGTTGTGGTATTGAACCTGTGATTATTAGTGCAAATTTGCAATTGATATGTATAATCATTCATAAGATGTGGTAGTCTTTGTTAGATGTACCTATGTGAAAGATAACATGAATGTGTTTCTAAGAACAGGAGTGAAATTTATGCTACTCTGCTGTATAACGTGTAAAATGTTCACTTTTCTGTAAACTTCTAGTGCTTTTTGTCAATTTGCCAATTAAAACAAAAATCGGTCAAATAATATATTTGATTCACCATTTGACCCAAGTAGTACATTCTCTGCAATTTCTTCTATGAGTCCTTGATCTACCCCTTGTCTTCTAAAGGGGAATATGTAGTAACCCCAGCATATGGTGCAGGGTTCTATATTTTTTATGTAGTATGCATACACTTATCTGTCTCAAATCTTTTTTTTGGTACATATCTGTCTCAAATCTAAGTATTGTATTCACATTAAAGGATAATTTCTATTTAAAATATGTTCTTCTGTTAACCTGGTTACCATTGTTAATATGTTTATTAATGTCCATATACTTATCATACTCTTTTTTTCTTAGGATGAGACTGGAGTCTACAAGAATCTCTTACAGGAAATTGCACAGAGAGTAGGGGCTCCATTGCCTCAATACACAACATTCAGGTCAGGCTTAGGGCATTTACCTGTTTTTACTGGAATAGTGGAGTTGGCTGGAATCACATTTACTGGTGAACCTGCCAAGAATAAGAAACAAGCTGAAAAAAATTCTGCTATGGCGGCTTGGTCATCTTTAAAACAATGTAAGTGGCTGTCTCGCTTTTCTCTAAAAAATTAATTGTTTTTACAGAAATATCTATTTGTCCTCTGAATGTAGCATTATACTTTGACTACAAAATGGAACACTGGGAGTATCAACTCAAGCCTGTTTTCCCTGTGTTTTCTGATTCTTTTAATACATGTGATTCATTTCTGATAGGGCCAATATGATCTTCAACACAGTATTAACGTGCCTTTTAGATGCCTAACACTGAAGTATTTTCATCCCCAGTTAAATTTTATTTAAAATTATGTCTGAGAAAGCTTTTCACATGTCTTTGCTGCAAGTTAGGGTTTGTTTGGGTTGTAAAAACATTTTACTTTTCTTTTCTATGTTCACTTTTAATTACAAGAAGGCCACTTTGTTTTCTATTTTCCAAGTTTTGTATAGAAAACGGTAAAAATTATAAATAAATAGAAAGTTGCATAGTGTTCCATATAAAATTTTGAAAACATGAAACAAAGTGAAAAGGTGACAATTTTGTAATTGAAATTGAAAACAAGAGATGAAAACATAATTTTTTTTACTAATGAAACAGGTCCTGAACAACCTTTTTGTTTCCTGTTTGAGTCAGATTTACAGTTTTCCATGGAAATGATTGAATATGAATTGACAATAGTTTTCTTTCTCACCAGTGGCCAAAGAGACTGCTAGCTCTTCAAGTGAACCAGAGAACAATGACGAACTAGAACAGATCACTATTGCACGGGCTTTACTGAACTACCGTCTGAAGGAAAAGATGGCAATGTCTGATCCAAATGCTCCAATTCCATTTCAGAAGAAGTTTCAGATTCAAAGTCCCAGGCCAACCAGTACTCAACCTCCACCCCCCAAAACATCAAAGATCCTTCCTCTAATTTGCCAAAAGGCAGCACCTCGAAGCAGGCCTTCATTGGTAACAGCAAATGACAGTGTTCGAAGCAAACCTTCTTTTGCAACAGCTAATGATAATCCTCGAAGCAAATATCCACCAGCAGCAGCAACCAGTGACAGATCTGGGGTGCCACCACAGTCTTCTGCTCTGGAAAGCCGGGTATTCCGTCCCCTGAAGTTCCCTGCGGCAGGAGCAGCACCTTATGTTCCCCTACGACAAATGAGATCACCTTGCCATGGGGTTGCACCTCCAGTGACTGTAAGGAACATGGTACCTGTATTCTCTGCACCACCCCTTCCACCACCTCCTACAGTGCATCAGGTAATACGAGCTCCTCCTGTACGAGTTGCTCCTCCAGTCAATATTCGGCAAGCTATTCCTGTATATGCTGCTCCGCCAGTGCCAGCAAGAAAAGATGAACCTTCTCTCATACAAAAAGATCTGTCTACTATTAGTATCCCTTGCCAGCAAGATATACTGCCACATAAAATTCAAGAGACGGGCAAGGCTGAGAACAGCCTACCAGTCAATTTTCAGCAAGCTATTCCTGTATATGCTGCACCACCAACAAGAATAGATGAACCTTCTCTTATACAAAAAGAAGAGCTACCTACTATTAGTACCCCTGGTCAGCAAGATAAACTGCCACCTAGAGTTCAAGAGACGGAGAACAGCCCATCAGAATCAGAGACCGTGCGTAACTTGGAGAAGCTGAAAATTTGAAATTTATTGGAGTGGATCTAAATTGAAGGCAACACCATCATGCTTTTGTGCAGATCTAGAGCTTGTTTCAGATACTATGGTGATGTTCAGTCATCTCTTCCTTTTTCCTTCCTCACCCCATTTTGTCCCGTTAAATCCGACAGTTCGCTCAGGTTAATTAGCATCAGTTGTTAAATATCTGTGAAATTCAAGAGCAAATTGGCATTAGATTTACTGGTATTTTTACTTTATTTATGCATGCCATATCTTAGAATAGCTTTTCAGCTAGTTTGTAAGCTTGATTGTTGCTCGCTTTTTGTGATTATTATTACTCTACAATTGCTTGTGCAGTTGTGGAATTTCTGCTTTACTTTTCTGTTACCTCAATAGTTGCCTAACCATCATGGTAAGTTTGATTTGTGAGCTGAGAATGTCTTTGGAGAAGAAAAGCCCCAGACCTAGCTCTATGCTAGTTCTGTTGGAAACCTTACCCCTGTAACGGACCGGAAATAGCTTATTTAGTTTCTATGTTAACCCCGGTCAGTGGACAGAATTCTTATTAGGTTGTCCTATTATTGTTAGAACTGGAGCTACAAGGGTAGAATCAGTGTTATCTAAATTGCTATGGCAGAATCTCATGGCGGATTATTGACTCTCCGCCGTGACCTATAATCCTCCACCCGCCATCATTACTTGTCAAATATGGCGGGTTTTTTGCTCTGCCATTAACAACATTGAGTAGAATCGGATTCTCCGGTAAGTTCCAAAACTAGGTATGCCTTCCATTCCATAGAATGTGGATCAATGTTTTCTGATTAGTATCCGTTATCTTCACACTAATTTTCATTACACTCAGCATATTTGGAAACTTTGTGGGACAACACGGTGACATTAAGATCACTTCTAAACTACAAGTTGTAGCTTCTTTTAGGCACAACTTCAGCCTAACACACTGTCTTGACATTAGCTTTGAGTAATACTCCAATTCAAACCTAGGATTGCTGGAGGTTGTCTTTATTCATGTGGATCAATATTTTTATCCTTCTCCGTTCAAAATGCCTTCTCGTGTCAAGCTGATGGTGATTTGTTTTGTCAATGAAGAGGGACATCAACATCCAACGTTAGTTCCATAGAATAGAATATAGTATTAATCCACTACTACCTTTGTTGTAGAATTTCCATTCTCATCTCCTCTCTCTCAATCATCTTTGCCACGTTCTGATCACTGAATTGAATCCCTCACTCATATTTTTCAAATGTGAAGTAATAATAAATCAGAAGAAACATCTCACCTACCTGTAACCTGTGAAGTCATTTTCATCCTATCTTTGAATCACAAGCATTTCTTGTATAGATCCGATTAAATACTGTTCAAATGCTACCACTTTTTCACTTTGTAAATCAGTATGATACAATTTTCAGATTCTATAATTAAACAAGCAGAGCCCCAACCGGGTAATCTGGAACCTTTACTGTGTCGGAGACTTAAATGGAACTACAGAATGACTTGTGGGGAGGTAGTTGGTGTTAGTTTAATGCATATGTTTGAATTGGACAGAATTTTAAATGTGTGTTCAGATACACAACAAATAACCAGGGCGAGCCAAAATCACGGTGAACAAAAGCAACTTCTCTTAACTTTTGGGATTGTCCAATGTCCATCCTGATTTTGGTTTCACCGTTATTTTTCAACCGTATCCAAATATTCACAAGTCGAATCACGTTTCTTCCTGAGTCAATAATATGAAGTAGGCCCTAATTTCTAAAAACATAATAATCAGGAAGTGTAAATATATGTTATAATTGAGCCCAGAGTTTCCCAAAATATCTAATTGGCTATTTTCATTCATTTATTGTAATGGAACATTGTTTTGTCTGGCTGGACTTCTAGCCTGTACTCTGTAGCAACACCTCCCTTTCCTTCTGCATGCTTATAAATTGCTTGGCCTCATTAACGAGTTTACAACCAAATCTGTAAATTCTCTCATCCATGATTATAAGTTTCTACATGCTACTCCCATTTCTCGAACTCCAACGATCCAAAGAGCTAATCTTCCTTTAGTTTTAATAATGTAGAAAAGATGTGATGTAGATTTTGCTCTCAATAAGTCCAAAATGGTGAAACTTGAAGGTCATATGTTCAAAACCAGTCAAGAATTAATTCCTTAACATATGGATTACACTTAAGTTATTAAGTTCTTCCTTAGTTTACTTGCTAAGAGAGCAGGAATTGCAATAGCAATGGGATATTATAATCAGCCACAACATCTATTACTCCTATCCCTAGATGACATCATTAACAAATTCATCATTACATCTAGTACATCAATTAATTTCTCAACCAATACATGAACCCCAATCCAATTAATGAATATATAGTACAAGAGTGCTTTAAGTGCAAAAGATAAATTCTAAATCTTATTTACGGAAAATTTAAATCAAGTACAACATACCAATAGGGAGCTCAAATCCACATATTAACATAAAACTTAAATCAAGTACAAACTACAATAGCTATAGGAAAGAGTTTCAGAGAATTAATGTAATATTTTGTGTATGTCACTATAGGTCTCTGATGGAGTATTTAACTCACCTACACTACATACCTAAAGTTCAAATTTGAGACCACTGGTTAAATTGGATCAACCTCCAACTTAAAGTAGCATCTAGAAATGATTATAAATAAGTAAAAAAAAGTATTTATCAAATAATTTTATTAGTTGATTTTTTTATAACTAACCAGATAGGCTTTTGATTGAAATAAATAGTAATATCTGGTACAGTTCCATGATGGCAGTTCCCTCCTTGATTCCCTTGGGCATCTCACTCACAGGTAAGATGCTTTGAATTTATATCAATGCTTGTTTGTTTGCACCCTGATTGGGAACCATTTGTTTGTAATGTGGAGTTACTTCATAAGGTCACAGGGATGAGGGATTTCAATATAAAGAAAGCCAAAAAGATAAAATAATAAGACAACTGACAATAAGACTTCTGGTGCTGCTGCACTTTGAGGCTTTAATTTCTATTGTCAAACATTAGTGATTACATTTACATGAAGTGACTAATAGCTCCTTTGGGCCTTTCACCTATGCCTTTTACATCAGGTAGTTATACATTGATAATTAATTTGCTTGTCATGTAGTGATATTAATAATAAGAAAATTAATTGCCATGTCGTGGATTGAGGGGTGGGCATAGTTGATAGTAGGACATGATAAGGGTGTGGTACCCTCCATTCAAACCAAGTGCATGGTTTTGCTTAGGCAACACCCTCAACTACCAAGACCCTGCAGTGGCAGCTTTGTCCAATTGTGGATACTAAAGTTCTTATAGTGAAAAGAACAGGGCATGGAGGTGAAATTATGTCAACAAAAAAATGGGTGCCATAAATTACAAATATTAAGTGTGCCAAACAAGTAAAGGAGTTGTGAGAGAATGGCAGGAGAGTGATAAAAAATGAATTACTCCTAGTGGCTGAGTTCATGGGGCCAAGTCTCCACTTCCACGATACCAGTATTGTGTTCTGTAATCTATATATATTGATTTATGGTGTATTTGGAAAATGATTTTCAGATCGGAGGGCACAGCTACACCCTTCAAACATAGATTTTGTGGCTGTTTATCCGTCAGAAAACCCACAAAGTAAGAACAAAAAATCATAAACACCATTGTGACAGTGTTTGAACACCACCACAAGTTTCGTGTATGATTTTATAGGTGAAATTTGTGACGGTTTCATATACCCTCAATCATATGTTTTTTTCCTTCACAATTTATTGCGGTTAAAAATCACTATAAAACTTATATGTCTAAAGGATGTTACAACCCATGATGTTCAAATATTGCGGGACCGTTTGGATAATATGTCAATTATATGCTTAAGAACTTATTATCTAAGTGCTTATTTATAAATTTATTTGAGAATCTGATTGATAGTTTATTTGTAGGTAAATGTATATTCATAACTTATATTAATTTTTTTGTTATAATAAGCTTAAAGAGCTTAAAAATAGACCATAAGCTTAAGCCTCATTTGAGAGAGTTTATTTGAATTTATTTTATAACATAAAAAGCTTATCAAAGTATTTTAGAGAACTTATGTAAATAGTTTATAATATATCTATAAATTATTTTGAGTTTATTTTCATAAGTATAGTTATTCTTGCTAACTTATGATTAAGAGTTTATGTTTTACATATAACTTATTTTCATCTATTTTCAATAATTTTCACAAATTAGGTTAAGCACAAGCGTTATATGATAATCTCTTAATTATTTTCAAGATGTGCACTTTCTATTTTTAGTGTCTTGTGTTTCATTCACAGTCCTATTTAAGGGGAAATGAAGTAGAGAAAATAAATGAATATATAAAAGAGCGATGCTAAATGGCACGAATAAAACACTGCAAAGAAACTCAAGAATGAACATTTGATTTTTATAATAGGTGGGCATTGTGACACATAAATGGGTGGAGGAAAAACGGGCCAGGATCCTCTCATGTGAAATTTTTCTCGTGTTTCTCATGTTGAAGCTTTTGTGTCTCTTCACTAACATTCACATGGTCTCACCTATTTAGCACCTATTTAATATATATGAACAAAGAGAAAGACACAAAAATTCCACATGAGAAAATACGAGAGAATTTTTACATGAGATGATCTACTCCTAGGAAAAATTGGAACATTAACCATTAAGTGTGGAGACAAAATTTCATTTTGTGACTTCTATCACTTTCGTATATAAAATAATGAGAGAAAAAAATAAGAGATGTGGTGACTAATATGATTGAAAGAAATAAATAAATAGAAAATTACGAGAGAAATGAAGTGAGAGTATGAATTAATCATATCTCAGTTCAACATTTAAACATTTTTTTACCAATTTTTTATTATTAAAAAATGAATGAGAGATGTGTATGGACCAGCCCATCCAGGAAGGGACCACGTGATTGGATCTGAGATGGGGCCCAAAAGGGATTTTGCGAGGGTGGCAGAGTCACTTCTGTTAATATTCCAATCCTATATGAGAAAGAAAAGCAGTGGCTGAAAGCAAAAGAAGGAACTAGGAGGAAGAAGATGGAGGGAGATCAATTAAATTATGAAAAAAATAAGAAAGATAAAACAATCTGAGAAGGGGGGACAAAGTGGAGGTATGTTAATCCCATTATTGTAAAGCTTTAGGAAAGAAAATATTCCCATTTGACTTTGACATATATCTCATCATATAACACTCATTGTACTATATCTTTAGCAAAACAAAAAAACATTATTATTTCATTTTTGACCATGCAACACTCATTTATTTGCCACTACAACTGTTAACTGTACTCTTTATGTTTTTCTCAAGGGTTGAACAAAATTGGTTCAATCGGGTCCATCTTTCCCTCAAATAACATTTTGAAAATTTTTCTATATAGTTAGTTCACATAATGAACTCTGATGACTAATGGTGTTAGTCTAATGGTAAGTAAATTAGACCTCAATAAAAATTATAGCACAAGTTTGAATCTCAAAAAAGAAAAATAAATTCAACAGTTACTAAATTGACATTGTTATTACAAGAATAAACTGAAAAATGAATGATTGATAGACTCGTACCATTCTAACAAGTAATTTGTGACAGTTTAAAACTCCAAAATACAATGAAAAATAAGTTATGGCGGTTAAAAGCACCACAAGTTTTCAAACTGATACAATAATATAATTTTAAATTCCAACTATTTAAATGATAAAAAAAATTCTAACCATTTCAAGTCTCTATTTTATAGAAACTAAGTACAACATGATAACTAAATTTAAAGGAAATTTCTCTTTTAGCCATCTAAAATAAGAGTGTTCTATACCTTCTGTCTTAACTTGTCTTACTTTAATTTACAGTTGTTATTATATTAGTATTCTCCAAAATGAACTAAAAATATATCATACCCTAACATTTTAAATAAGTACTGGAACAATACTCTATTCCATTGATGTACTAAAACTTCAAATATTTTTTTTCCTGGTTTATAACCGTGACAAATAAATTGTCATATATATAATGCAATTTTTTAGAAGTATTATTTGCTAGATGTCGCACTCTGCCGTGTCTATTCAGTGGAACTACATTTTTTAGCATTGCCCACCAAATATTACAAAACTATTTTGAAGGCATTATCATTTATAAGTTTATATTAAAGCATGATTTGAGGGCTCATTCTAATTAGGTGTAGTCATTTCATTTTCAACAAGAGGAAAGAAGAGACAAGCTGATTGCCCCCAAAACAGTGCCGACAAAATACTATGGAAGCATGAAAGCCTTTTCCCTCCTGATGGAAGTCAATTTCATTTACCTTTTCCCACCTAATTTCTACAACATGGATATTGGCTATTAGCATGCTTGGGGTGGAATTAACGCAAAGTCATTGAAAAATCTTCTAATATCCAAACAAAGATTTTCATTGTTTCACTTTTTCTTCCCTTAATTTCTAATAATGCATGTTTACATGTCAACTTTTCCAACTCCTATCATTTGTATCTTGCTAAATGCCCTATTTTGACATTCATATATATAGTTCATACGCCTTTGAATCTAAAGCTATTGTACGGTTCAATGCATTCCCAAAGACATGCTTTAATAAATAAATAAAAAATACCAAAGTTGTATTGTGTATATAATAATAGTACTAATATATGTGAACATATCAAAGTCGTGAACATCTTTCTAACATATATGTTACGTTAGTGGTGGTGATTTTTATCCGCTTCAATTATTATGAAGATTAAAATACACACTAACATATATATTGTTCTAGGACGGGGAGAAACCGTCCTAGTCCCTTTCCATCGGGCATTTATGCGACATTCCGTTGAAGCGTTTACCGGGAAGAGGGACGATCGGCCGGACCGATCGTCAACCGGACTTCAACCTTTCCGTCGATCACTTCCAACCCTCTCCGACCGAGGATAAGCGACCGGGAGTCGAACGACCTCCGAGAACGCAAAAGCCAAGCCAAACCATCTATCCCATCACGGGTCCCTCAAGTAGGTAGCTTTACGGCTAAAGGTCACATCCCAGGGACACAAGGGGGACCGCTTGAAGCCTAGGCCGTTAGATCTCTGCGGAAGGTCAGCCGCCACAGGGAGATCCGACGGTTAAGAAACTAAGATCGATACCTAGGCACTCATGGTAACCCCTGCCAACCAGGGACCCACCCGGGAGACCTTTAGGGGTATAAATAGGCCCCTAACCTCCAGGCACAGGTACATTTTTCTTACTTTCTCTAAACAAAAAGCCTCACAAAATCCCATTTCACCTGACTTAAGCTTTGGAGTTCCCTGCAGGTACCCCTCCTGGGACGACCAATCTTCCTCTGCCCGTCTCAGCTCGTTTTCTGACTTCACCTTTTTCCGTTCCTCGAGGAACCTGGGTTTGCTTCCGGGTTCATTGGCGCCGTCTGTGGGGATACTTGGGCCAAACCCACTAACGCCTCGGGAAGTAACCCTCGTTCTCATTGGCGTAGATCGACGCCATACCCAGAATCGTCCTACAACACCAGTTGTAGGGGGCCAGGTCCCCCTTCAGCGGAGGATACTTGGGCCGCTCTTTCTTCGCACGCTTGGGCCCCTCATCGACCTTCTTCTTCCCTCGTCCCGCCATCTATTTCTCCTGCAAAGGGGAGCAAGTCAGCACATTAGGACTCAAACCACCAAAATAAAAAGTGGGAGACCCAACAAAGCCCCACACTTCACCTAGCAGGGAAAGACGGGGAGGAAGAAGGCCAACCCTCTCTAACCAGAACCTACCAGACGGAGGGGGAGGCCCGAAACCTCAAAATAACGATAAATCTAAACAAACAAGAAAAGGAAAGAATAACTCACCGGGAGAAAGAACAGAGCTCAGGGGAGTACGACCACCAGGACGGGAAGGACGAACGCTGCAACTCAGAACGCCGGAGGAAAAACCACCGCAACGGAGAGTCCCACAGAAATACTTTCGCGAGAAGAATGTGGAGACGGAGATTTGGAAAAAACAGAGGAAAAGTTCTCCATATGGAAAACTTTCCCCCTTTTATACTGAAAACCCACGAGGATCGAAGCGACGCCATTAAAGAGCCATTATGACACATAATGGTGATGACGTTACAGGAGCTTCTTCGAAAAGACAAAACAACGGTACGCGTGTCCAAAGAAATGATTAAATAAAAACATTGAAAGACAGCGCCTCGGGAAACTCGCTGACACACGTGACGCTTCTGAACTCGCACAGAAAGACGCGTATCCTAGAAGCAACCCTACGCTGAGAAAACTAGCCTAGGCCCCGGTCGAACCCACTCCCGGTCCAGCTTGACCGTCGGACCCCGCTCTCAGAGTGGACCCGAACTAGGGGACTACATAGTTGGGAATTCGACTATGAAAACGAAGTTGACGGCCTAAAACGCTGGTGATCGGCCAGCCTTAGTTCCTGCACCACTCTCCGAGTGGACCCGAACTAGGGGACTACATAGTCGGGAATTCGACTTTGAAAAGGAAGTTAACGGCCTAAAACACTAGTGACCCTCAAGCTTTAGTTCCTGCTCCACTCTCCGAGTGGACCGGAACTAGGGGACTACTGTTCTAGGACGGGGAGAAACCGTCCTAGTCCCTTTCCATCGGGCATTTATGCGACATTCCGTTGAAGCGTTTACCGGGAAGAGGGACGATCGGACCGATCGTCAACCAGACTTCAACCTTTCCGTCGATCACTTCCAACCCTCTCCGACCGAGGATAAGCGACCGGGAGTCGAACGACCTCCGAGAACGCAAAAGCCAAGCCAAACCATCTATCCCATCACGGGTCCCTCAAGTAGGTAGCTTTACGGCTAAAGGTCACATCCCAGGGACACAAGGGGGACCGCTTGAAGCCTAGGCCGTTAGATCTCTGCGGAAGGTCAGCCGCCACAGGGAGATCCGACGGTTAAGAAACTAAGATCGATACCTAGGCACTCATGGTAACCCCTGCCAACCAGGGACCCACCCGGGAGACTTTTAGGGGTATAAATAGGCCCCTAACCTCCAGGCACAGGTACGTTTTTCTTACTTTCTCTAAACAAAAAGCCTCACAAAATCCCATTTCACCTGACTTAAGCTTTGGAGTTCCCTGCAGGTACCCCTCCTGGGACGACCAATCTTCCTCTGCCCGTCTCAGCTCGTTTTCTGACTTCACCTTTTTCCGTTCCTCGAGGAACCTGGGTTTGCTTCCGGGTTCATATATCAATAGAATGTCCACAATTTTGATATGGCCGGCACATATCCGTTTCTTGATGTAATAGTCACATTTCATATTGTATGAGGATGCACACCCCCACCACCCATGTTAAGGACATTTTTAAACTGTTATTTCACTATAAAATAATTTTTAATCTTGATAATTGATATATAAATTGACGTAAACCATCATTGTATCAAAAAGCTTAATTTCGACCCAAAGTGCTGATTTTTTTAACTTATCTTCTTCATTGTTGCTTGTGTTGCGATACAAAAAGCTGAGTAATAATTGAGATTGTATATAAGAAAGAATTAGTGATGTTGAATTAAGACAATCGTGGGCATTTTACCATCTTGATGTCTTTGAAATTTACTAGTCCAAATATCCGAAATTATAGGTTTAAAACATTACCCATGTGATACTTATTTTTTTTTCAAAGTTGTATATAATATGATTCATAGCCGGATGGCCACAAAACTCATAATTATCTAGGTCGGCTCAAAAGCCTCACAATCAAGTGAATGTCTTATTTACCGGTCAAGACAACAAAAAACAAGCTGGACTCTTATCTAGACATAAACTGGTCAAATAAATGGTTAAGTTGTCATGAGACAACCCAACAAAGATTGAGTGTTCTAGCCACTACCTAGCTCAACCCCTACAAAAACAAGTTTGGTTGCTTAGTAAGTTAAACATCACTCATTTTCTCATTAGTTGTTCTTCCAAGACTATGAGTCTCTCTTCCATTCTTCGATCTTAAATTGACTTCAAGTGGATATGCACCATTATGGACATTCTGCTCACCATCGTGCTCACAGTCTTACACCATCATATATACCTTGATGACTTGATCATCGATATTATCTACTCATTTTCTAAAAAGTCAATCAGCGCCATCTATGGAGAAGAGATAAATTAATTCATGCCGTTATGATTGGAACACGACAAAGGCAACATTCTGACGGGGATTCACCTCCAAAGCAGCATTCTAATGGAATGCCTCAATTAGAATATGTTGGGGAACCAACTCCTCAGGAAGAGATTGGAAGTCACGTTCCAATGCTAGATGAATTTAGCACATGATAGAACAACAAATCAATGATTTAGAGAAATATGTTTGTGCCTCGCAAATGCATTACTAAAGTCATCACATCAAAAAGTCTCCTGAGAAATATGATCATTATGAACGAAACCAAAATTGAATGTAAGTCATGTAAGGATATGAACGTCACCGAAGAATAGCTCAAGTGGTAAGAGCTTGGGACATAAGGGTTGGGTGTGATGAATGGTGAAGGGTCCAGGGTTCGAACCATGAGGAGGACTAATTTACTAACATTACTAACAACTAACATTTGCCTATAAAAAAATGTAAGGACTATGAACAACAATGAGAAGGAACCCAGTCAAACAGTTGGCAAATTGGCTAAGATAGTGAGATTCAAAATTTGTTTTCAACTCAGATAATGTTAGTGGATGTTCCCAAAAACTTCCGAAAACCAATGAGAATAGAGCCTTATATTGAAGAAAATGATCCAACTGAGCATTTGGACGCTTTCATCACGTCCATGTATTTTATGAGAGCTTCAGAAACCCTGGCAGTGACAGATCCATAATTTTATTGTTGTGAGAAATATATACATATAAGTTTGTAATATTAAAAATATGGCTGTTGAGATATGTAGATAAAATAAATAGGGATAAATATATTTAGTATATTTTATCTTTTATTAGGATAGATCTTTTCCTTATTTAGCTATCCTTAAACTCTTGTATATATATATATGTACTCAGCTTCATGGAATAATCAATCAGAATATTTCATTCAAGTTGGTACTAGAGCTTTCTGATTCAAGTCTCCCTCTGGTTTACTAGTTTAGTTTAGGGTTTCAGCTGTCGTAGGCTAACTCTTATTTTTACCGGTTAGATTTCCGGAAGCAACCATCGGCCGCCACCACTGCTGCCGGCTGCTGCTACCATAGTCTGCTGCTGCCACCACCGTGATCAGCCGCCAGCTGCCACCGCCGTCGTCGGTCGCCGCTGACTATTTTTCTGGGTTTGCTTGTTTTTCTTCCAGGATTCCTCTTCTATGTTTGAGGTCTCTTGTTTCTGTTTTTTGGCCTGTTTCAGTCAGTGAGCCTTTCGTTTGAAGTGTGTTTGGATTTGTTTGGTTGCGGTTGTTTTCCCTGTTTCTGGTTGTTCTTTTTTTCATGGAGGATTTGCTGAAGGATAAGTCTCCCAAGGGTGAGAAGAAGAGTCTCATCTCATTCGCTTTTTCTGGGACTCCTATTATCACTTCTGAGAAGTTGAATGAGGCAAATTATCTAGATTGGTCAAATGCTGTTGAGATCTGGTTTTTTGGTCAAGGTTTGTCAGAGCACCTTACTAAAAGGTGTGCTGATATTGATGCTTCTGAGAAGAAGGAATGGGAGAAGGCTGATTATCAACTTGTTTCTTTATTATACCAGGCAATTGAACCTAGATTGATTGTTCACTTTCGTCCCTACAAAACATGTTATGATGTGTGGAAAAATGCACAATACATCTATGCTAATGATATTCAGCGGTTGTACGATTCAGTACGAAATTTGGCAAATCTCCAAATGACTGATCTTAATTTGTCGTCTTACCTGAATAAGGCACAATCTACCATTGTGGAGCTGAAGTCAATGCTGGTTAATGACGATTTGAAGAAGGTGTTGGAGAAACTTGACAATATGTTCATGGTGTTTGTTTTGCGTGGTCTCCATAAGGATCTGGAATCTGTTCGAAACCAGACCCTTACTAATCTCAATATTCCTACAGCGGAGGAGCTTATTAACCGTTTACTTCGTGTCCCTTCATCTTCCACTTCAGCTAGAGTTAAATCTCATACAACCTCTGACTCCTCTTCTCTCATATCAAATTCTTTTGAGTCAGGGGGTCGAGGCCGTGGTCGTAAAGGTGGTGGACGTGGAAGAGGAGGTAGAGGAAATCTCCATTGTTCTTACTGTAAGAGGGATGGACACACACAGGATCGTTGCTACTCTATAGTTGGGTTTCCAAACAAAACTGCTAATGTCGCACAGTCTATGGAGTCCAAGGTTGAATCTGATGGTGCAAAGAATCACTCATTCTCAGCTGATGAGTACAAGGAATATCTCCAGCTGAAGGGCGCTCAACAATCATCTTCATCAGCGACTGTTGCTCAAACCGGTAATTCTACGGTTTGTTACTCTCATTCTACACCTGTTGGATCATGGGTTTTGGATTCTGGTGCCTCAGATCATCTCACTAGTAATCCTTCCTTTTTCTCTAACTTATCTTCACCCAAAACTACACACCATGTTACCCTTGCAAATGGCTCGAAAGTACAAGCCACCGGTGTTGGGCAGACATCACCTCTTCCTACACTACCTTTGAGTTCTGTTCTATTGGTTCCGGGATGTGCTTTTAATCTTATTTCTATCAGTAAATTAACCAAATCATTAGGTTGTGCCATAACTTTTACCTCTGATTCCTTCTTTATACAGGACCGGAGTACGGGACGAATGATTGGAGCAGGATCTGAATCACATGGACTCTATTATCTACAACAACCATCTTCTGCAATTTGTGCGGCTGCTGTTGAGTCTCCGAGTTTACTTCACCGTCGTCTGGGACATCCAAATTTGGACAAATTAAAGAAGACGGTGCCTTACTTGTCGCAGTTGGAGTCTTTGGAATGCGAGTCATGTCAACTTGGGAAGCATGTTAGGTCGTCTTTTCCTAGTAGTGTCAATAAAAGGGCCCTACGTCCATTTGATGTCATTCATTCTGATGTTTGGGGTCCAAGTCGTGTTTCTTCTATCTTAGGATATAGGTATTATGTCAGTTTCATTGATGATTTCTCCAAGTGTACTTGGATATTTTTAATGAAAGATAGATCTGAGTTGTTTAGTATCTTTCAAAAAATTTGTCATGAAATTGAAACTCAATTTGATAAGAAAATTCGTGTTCTACGAAGTGATAATGCTAAAGAGTATTTTTCTGATTCCTTTAACTCTTTTATGAAGTCTCATGGCATTATACATCAGTCTAGTGATCCACATACACCCCAACAAAATAGGGTAGCTGAGAGAAACATAGACATATTGTGGATAATGCTCGTACTTTATTGATCAATGCTAATGCACCTTTAAAGTTTTGGGGTGAAGCTGTTTTGACTGCAGGATATTTGATAAATCGGATGCCATCATCTGTTTTGGGTAATCAGATTCCTCATTCCATGTTGTATCCTAGGGAATCTTCATTTTGTGTTTTGCCTCGTGTCTTCGGTTGTACTTGCTGTGTTTATGATCTTTCACCAGGTCGTGATAAGATGTCTGTTCGGGCTGTCAAATGTGTCTTTCTAGGTTACTCTCGTGTTTAAAAAGAGTATAAGTGTTACTCTCCATCCACACATAAGTTCTACACTTCTGCAGATGTCACGTTCTTTGAAGATACACCTTACTTTGTTACAACTGGTCAACAGTCTGATCTAGATATCTTCCCTGTGGTCTTACTTGTTCCTCAGGTGTCTATGTCACCATCTTCGGTCATTACTTCCCAAGCAGACACTCCCACTCCATCAGTGTCAGCTCCTGATATGTCTCATTATCGCATTACTTATGAGCGTCGCCCACGATGTACAGTAGCGGATGAGCCCCAGGACTCATTTTCTGCATCAGATGAGTCTTGTGATTTGGTTCCTCATCCGGCCTCCTCTCCTGCTTCAGATCCTGTTGACTTTCCCATTGCCCTCCGGAAAGGTAGTCGTTCTACTCGCAATCCTCACCCTATTTATAATTTTCTCTCATATCATCGCTTGTCCCCTGCATACTACGCTTTTGTTTCTACCATATCTTCCATTACTGTACCTAAGACTATACAGGAGGCCCTATCTCACACAGGTTGACGTCAAGCGATGATTGACGAGATGACAACTTTAGAGTCTAATAATACATGGGAGCTTGTTCCTCTTCCTGCAGGGAAATCTATTGTTGGTTGTCGTTGAGTCTTTAATGTTAAAGTAGGCCCTGATGGACATATTGGTCGATTGAAGGCTCGTCTTGTTGCCAAAGGGTACACTCGGGTTTATGGCTTGGATTATAGTGATACGTTTTCACTAGTTGCAAAGATGGCGTCTATTCGTTTATTTTTTGCCATGGCTGCTATGCGACATTGGCCCTTGTTTCAGCTGGATATTAAAAATGTCTTCTTACATGGTGATTTGGAAGAAGAGATCTATATGGAGCAACCACCAGGGTTTATTGCTCAGGGGGAGTCAGGACTAGTTTGTAAATTGCAAAAATTCTTGTATGGTCTGAAACAATCACCTCGAGCTTGGTTTGGCCGTTTCAGCAATGTTATTCAGCAGTTTGGGTTAGTTCATTGTGAAGCGGACCACTCAGTCTTCTTTAGGTGTTCATCCTTAAAGAGGTTCATTTATCTTGTGGTCTATGTGGATGATATTGTAATCACTGGTGATGATCAAGAGGGCATACAAGCTCTTAAGCAACACCTGTTTCAGCATTTTCAGACTAAGGATCTTGGATCTTTGTATTACTTTCTTGGGATTGAGGTAGCTCAGTCAAAGTCCGACATTGCTATTTGTCAAAGAAAGTATGCGCTTGATATTTTGGAAGAAACAGACCTTCTTAACTGCAAGCCTGTGGATACTCCTATGCACCCTAATGTGAAGCTTCTGCCTAACCAGGGGGAGCCTTATTCTGATCCAGGAAGATATAGGAGGTTAGTAGGAAAGTTGAATTATCTCATAATGGTCAGGCCTGATATATCATTCTCTGTTAGTGTTGTTAGTTAGTTTTTAAACTCTCCTTGTAAGAGTCATTGGCAGGCCGTTATTCGGATACCCTAATACATAAAATGGTCGCTTGGAAAAGGTCTTGTTTATACTGATAGAGGTCATACTAGTATTATTGGATATTCAGATGCGGATTGGGCAGGTGATGTAGGTGATAGGAGATCCACCTCTGGTTATTGTGTTTTTATTGGTGGAAATCTCATCTCTTAGAAGAGTAAGAAACAAAGTGTTGTTGCTAGATCAAGCACCGAAGCTGAGTATCGTGCTATGGCTCATACTACGTGTGAGCTCTTGTGGTTGAAGCACTTACTTGAGGAGTTGAAGTTTTGTGCGATTACTCCTATGAACTTAGTTTGTGACAATCAGTCAGCTTTATATCTTTCTTCTAATCCGGTTTTTCATGAACGAACAAAACATATAGAAGTTGATTGTCATTTTATTAGGGAGAAGATTCTTTGTGGTACTATCAAGACTTCTTCTATTTGCTCTCAAGATCAGCTGGCTGATATTTTTACCAAGTCTTTACGGGGTCCCCGGATAAAATATATATGTGACAAGCTGGATGCATACGATTTATATGCTCCAACTTGAGGGGGAGTATTGAGATATGTAGATAAAATAAATATGGATAAATATATTTAGTATATTTTATCTTTTATTAGGATAGATCTTTTCCTTATTTAGCTATCCCTAAACTCTTGTATATATATATGTACTCAGTTTCATGGAATAATCAATCAGAATATTTCATTCAAGTATGACATATTGCTAAAAGTTTGAAAATACATCATGGTGTAGGGGCATTTTCTACTACGTGGAGGCATTTTTCTACTGTGTGGGAAAAATAACACTTATTATCTTAATACTCTAGTATACCATTAGTATTTTTTTTTAAATCATGTGCGGGCAAATGCCCCACTTTGTGCTAACTTGCATCCGTCCCTGGCCCATGGTATGTTGAACTTTTCCTTCGACTCTAAGGAAAGTACCTATGCGTTGGTTTAAATCTCTCTCTTCCATTTCAATTAGAGGATTGGATGAACTTTGAAACAATTCATTCATCATTTTATCACTAGTAAAAGGCTGCCAAAAACTTTTCATACTTTGGGAAAAATCGACCAAGGGAATGAATCATTGCAGGACTTTCTCGTAAAGTTATGTAAGGAGGCTACCTTGGTTCCAAGTTTGGACCCAAAGGTCACGCTTCATTTGTTACGCGAAGCAATCAGAGTAATGACTATTTTCATACGTCTTCATAAAATGCGCCACCACTTGACATGGAATAGTTCAGGATAAGGGGATTAAAGGATGTGAATGTAGATGATATAGTTTGGCTGACTCTGACTTTGTTTGTCTAAAACTTTAGGTTTCACTTGCAATTATAAAAGAAAAGTTGTTTTTCTTTAAAATCAAATCACCTATTATAACTTTATAATCAATTGCATAATCATGACTTAACTATAACCCAAATTCCTATTTGATTTCCCTACTTGGTATATAGAAATTCTCAAGAAGATTTAAGAGGCTATCTAGTTTCGGTGATCTGATTTAGAATTAGGTGATGAAAGTGAAGAGTTGTTAGAAAAGAGTTGGTGATGTGGCGGTGGACGATGGTAAAGTGGGAGTAGAATGAGTTAGGGTTTAAAGAGAGAAGATGAAAGAAGTATATAAGATTGATCTCGATCGTTGATTAAAATAATAGTATATCTAACGATGTGTAGACATTGTGTTTATGTATATCACTGATTCGAACGTTAACGTTAGACGGAACCGTTTGGAATATAAACAAAACAGAGGGGATAATGAAAGTCTTACATGCATAGTTTCGAGAAACTTTTCCGCGTAAAAGAGGTGAGAAAACCAGCAAAAAGAAGAAAAATGTCTAAAACCATGTTAACTAATATTTGCTTCACAGTGAAGTTTAACTTTTAGTTTCAAAAATCCATCTGATTTCTTAAGATTTCTTTTATTTTTACACAATTTAATTAATTAATAAACTAATTAATATGTATAATTCATTAAAATTAACAATCCATATGGGGTTGTCTAACATCATTTTCTCTCATATTTTCACCACAACATTCAAGTAAAGGGTAAAGGATGGAGTATTCAAAATTACAATTTGTAATTAAAAATTGGGTTAACGATTTATTCCCTAATTTCGTAAGTGAGTTTCATTTTAGTTTTTTAATGGAAAAATAATGTTCAATAGCGGTATAAAACAACAAACCGCCACTAAACTTTATTTCTCCATTGAAAAACTAAAATCAAACCCGCTTATAAAATCACAGACTAATTTGATCATTAACCAAAAGAAATTGGATGTCATTTGACACAAAAACCAGGGACAATGATGTAAAATGGAGTTTGAATATCTAAAGAAACCTCTGTTTCTTCTCTCTCTCACTTTATTGTCACTGTTTGTTTCAGCTGAGATAATAGAAATCACTGTCTGAAACCAAACCATGATCTCATTCTCTCTCTTCGATTTTCCCTGAAATTCTGTATATCGTCATGAAGAAGAATACACGGTTAGGGTTTTCTCCATTGTCTCTATTCTAGCCATCTCTATCTCTTTCATCATCATCATCAATCATCATCCTCACTTTCCCTCAAAAACTGAGCTTCTTCTTCAAGCTCCAAACTCTCTTTCATTTCCCTGGAATCTGGTTTAGGAAAGGAAAAAAGTTACTGGGTTGCTTCCAAGTTTGAGCCTTTTGAAACAACCACATTGGTTCTCGTTTCATGGATATTTCATTTCATAATGGGCTATTGCCCAGAGAAAAAGAGAAACCCATCAATTGAGGACTCAACTTCAGCTTCAAGTTCAAGTGGGGTTTTTGTTGAAGAAAGAAGAAGAAGATAAAGGACAAGTTCCGGTTTCTGTGGGAAGATAAACCAGCAGTTTCAGCAGGTGGTTTTTGTTGAGATAAACGAGATTTTCAAAGGGTAGTTTCCGTTTCGGTTTTGTGATCTGAGTTTACTTACAAGCTTAGCTTAGCTGGTTTTGTACTATCATATCAATAGTAACGGAGGTTGGTTACACACTTTCTTTCTTTCCTTCTTTTCTTTTTCTGTCTGTACTATAAACAAACCGACCCCATTTGGGTCCAGTCCAATCTAGGCAAGAGTTATAAGAATCTCGTGCTTGTGTCTTGCTTTATTTTCATTTGGGGTGGTGTTGTTGTTACTTGATAGTTACTATTATATGCTAACAAGTGCATTCAAGAACAAGTGAGAAGAAGAAGAACATACATACATGGCTATGACTTTTGTTCAAGATAGGGAAAGCAGCATTGACAGGCACCTTGATTCTTCTGGGAAATATGTGCGGTACACCGCGGAGCAGGTGGAAGCTTTGGAACGGGTTTATACTGAGTGTCCAAAGCCTAGTTCTTTGAGGAGGCAGCAGCTGATCCGTGAATGCCCGGTTCTCGCGAATGTTGAACCGAAGCAGATCAAAGTTTGGTTTCAGAATCGCAGGTAATGGTCCTGTTTCGGTTGGACTTGTTGTTGGGTGGGGTAAGTGTTGTTGATGTGGTGTGGTTTTGTCGCGTGCAGGTGTAGAGAGAAGCAGAGAAAAGAGGCTTCTAGGCTTCAGGCTGTGAACCGGAAGCTGAATGCAATGAACAAATTGTTGATGGAGGAGAATGATCGGTTGCAGAAACAGGTGTCACAGTTGGTGTGTGAGAATGGGTTTATGCGCCAGCAATTGCAAGCTGTAAGCAGCCTAACAACATTTGTTTTCATTTGTCATGGTTTGTTTGAGGCATCTAGTTATGGCTTCAACCATGTTTGATTTGGTTGTTTCGACTGTCAATGCAGCCGTCAGCAGCTGGAACTACTGATGGCAATGGTGATTCGGTGGCTACTACTTCTCGGAATTCTATGAGAGATGCTAATAGTCCTGCTGGGTAATTTTGAAGTTCATGACATGAGAGCTTTCCTCTATCGGTTCTTCTTGTGAAGCTTTCTCTTATTGTTTTTCTGGCATGATCCTTGCAGATTCCTATCAATTGCAGAGGAGACCTTAGCAGAGTTCCTTTCAAAGGCTACAGGAACTGCTGTGGATTGGGTCCAGTTGCCCGGGATGAAGGTTTCTATTTTACTCTCTTTTTTCTTTTCTTTTGTCCTTTCAAGATAAGTAAGTAAATTAGCGATCATGCTTCTAGTAGACAATTATTATTATTATTATTGCTCTTGCAATTATGATACCATGCTTATTTTGATATGAAGGCCATGTTTGTTCCGCTAATATCATCTATTGTATTTGTTTCTAAATTCTTTTTGCTAGCCTGGTCCGGATTCGGTTGGGATCTTTACCATTTCACAAAGTTGCAGTGGCGTGGCTGCTCGAGCGTGTGGTTTGGTTAGTTTAGAACCTAATAAGGTAATTAAAAAGGCCAAATACGATTTGTGATTTTCAGTAATTTCTTGATATGAAGTCTGTAAGCTCTCTGAACTTGCTAAATTCCAAAATTTACATAGGTTGCAGAGATTCTAAAAGATCGTCTGTCTTGGTTTCGAGATTGTCGGAGTCTTGAAGTTTTCACAATGTTCCCAGCTGGAAATGGAGGGACAATTGAGCTTGTTTACACTCAGGTGAACAATCAAATGTGAAATGTTAG
Source organism: Lotus japonicus (assembly GCF_012489685.1). Taxonomy (NCBI): domain Eukaryota; kingdom Viridiplantae; phylum Streptophyta; class Magnoliopsida; order Fabales; family Fabaceae; genus Lotus; species Lotus japonicus. Next base: position 22,229,178 of record NC_080043.1, read on the forward strand.
ATCCATTAGTTATTTTCTGAACTTATGAGTAAACTTTAAGTTTGCCACAGACATATGCTCCTATGACATTGTCTCCTGCCCGGGATTTCTGGACTCTAAGATACACTACAACTTTGGAAAATGGCAGTCTTGTGGTGAGTATTCTTGTTTTGTTTAATATCCAACACAACACCGTTATTGCATAGGGTTAAATATAAAACAACATCCATCCTGGTTTCTTTTAATTGTCGTTTTAAAGGAAGATGATCTAATGTAATTGCACTTATATGCATTCTGATTCACTTAGCCTGTTTGGAACCACTTCTCGGGAGCCATATAGTCACTTCTACATATCAGCTACAAGTTGTAGCTTTTGGTGAAATCTGCACTTGATTTTGTGCCTAATTTATTCCAAACACACTCTGAAGGTTTGTGAGAGGTCACTCTCCGGTTCTGGTGCCGGACCAAATGCTGCTGCTGCCCATCAGTTTGTGAGGGCTGAAATGCTGCCTAGTGGCTACTTGATTCGACCGTGTGAAGGTGGAGGATCGATCATTCACATTGTAGACCACCTAAACCTACAGGTTTGACTTTGTGGCAATTAGCTTGGATATTTTTAATTTCCTTTAATATACATTAAATTGCTTAATCTTTTTTTCTAGGCATGGAGTGTACCGGAAGTGCTGCGACCACTTTATGAATCATCAAAAGTGGTAGCTCAGAGAATGACAATTGCAGTAAGTAATTCTCATTTCATCTGATTTTCCTCATCTTTTTCTAAGAAGACAGGTATTAATACAATGGCGTTTGTGACAGGCACTTCGCTATGTCAGGCAAATAGCTCAAGAAACAAGTGGTGAAGTGGTGTATGGGTTAGGTAGGCAACCTGCTGTTCTGAGAACTTTTAGCCAAAGGTTGAGCAGGTATGCCACATTAAATAGTTTGTTCTCTTGAAAACTATTTCAGTCTGCTGTTATCAAAATGATCTGTTGTATTATTGGAAAATTGATACATCACAATTACAGGGGCTTCAATGACGCTGTCAATGGGTTCAATGATGATGGCTGGTCTGTTCTAAACTGTGATGGTGCTGAGGATGTTATTATTTCGGTTAATTCAACGAAGAATTTAAGTGGCACGTCTAATCCAGCAAGTTCCCTCACATTTGCTGGAGGAGTTCTCTGTGCAAAAGCTTCTATGTTACTTCAAGTGAGTGTGAGACCCCATTGGCATGACGCGTTGAATGATTTTTCTTTAATATTACATTTATATCTTGCAAATGTTATATGACAAATTTTCACTCTGCTTTACTTGCAGAACATCCCTCCTGCTGTCTTAGTACGCTTTCTGAGGGAACATCGCTCGGAATGGGCTGATTTTAATGTGGATGCCTACTCTGCTGCATCACTTAAAGCTGGCTCGTATGCCTATCCAGGAATGAGGCCTATGAGGTTCACAGGCAATCAAATAATCATGCCTCTTGGGCATACAATTGAACATGAAGAGGTATGTATGCCCTTGCTCATGCATCGATTCCGGATGGAAGTGCCCCTTAATTTATGTCACGGATTCATTTGAGAGATTTTGGCTTGCATGACAAGGAGTTCTTTATTTTTTATTCACATGTTAAATGCATATTTGCTTTGGGCTAAGATTTGGTTTATAAATTTGTGCCTGTTACGCATTTCAGTAGAATGATACCAATCATTTCTGGCCAGCTCACATCAAAAATTTATATTTGCAAGCGACGTTTATGCTATTGTTTTGTTAACATTCTAGATGCTTGAAGTTATCCGGCTTGAAGGTCACTCTCTCGCTCAAGAAGATGCTTTTGCTTCCAGGGACGTTCATCTCTTACAGGTTCTCCCTCTGACTCTAGTTGGAATTGAGGATATTATCTGTATTATGTTTCTACTTATCTTGCATAAACTGAGTCAGATTAAATGGTGACTTGTCATCTCTGGGAAAATTTTCTATTTTCTTCCTTTGAATCTATTATTTTGTGACAAATATCACTGAAAAAGGAAGATTCTCAGTGTATAATACTCTAAGCAGAGTTCACAATTAGAAATCTGTGTCTTAATTCATGATATAGCTGGACTTGTGCTGACATTATCTCAGTAAAGGTTATTTTTGGAAATAACAATTTCCAATTTCAGTATTTGCAAGTTGCAACTGTCTATTATACTCTGATGAAAGGAAACATATGTGAAGGGGATTAGCGGTGTACACAAAATACGACAAATGAAAGTTGGGCTGGGCGCCTGGGCCAGACCAAAATATTTATGTGGGCTTGTATTTGTCAAGCTTAGTCCATTTATTTCATCAGACTTGGCTCATTTTGACAGCGCTGACATGAGTGCACAAAATTTTTCTGCATTCCACCTCATTGTGGCTTTTTACTTGCAACATCAGTTTAAATCTGAAGAAATTGCATGAAATTCTGGCTAGCTTGTTACTTATATTATTTGTGCCCCGTATGGATGCACTTCATCTATAGTTCATTTTTATGTGGTCTTAGTTTTACTAAGAATGTGATAAAATATAAATAGTCAGGTACTAAGGACCCTTTTTTGTTTCTTCGTTATTGTTTTGTAACAGTTATGTAGTGGAATTGATGAGGATGCTGTGGGAGCTTGCTGTGAGCTCATATTTGCTCCAATTGATGAAATGTTCCCAGACGATGCTCCGTTGGTTCCTTCGGGTTTCCGCATTATCCCATTAGATTCAAAACCAGTTGAGTCCTGTTTCTTCGTATCTGATTTTTCTCCTACTGATACTGTTGTTCATATATGGAGCCGCACAGTAATCAAGTTAATTTGATATTTTGTTTCAGGGTGATAAAAAGGACACAATGACAACAAATAAAACCTTGAATTTGACATCTGGCCTTGAAGTAGGCGCATCAACAAATCATACTGCTGGAGATGCCTCATCATGTCATAACAATCGATCAGTGTTGACTATTGCCTTCCAGTTTCCTTTTGAGAGCAGCCTACAGGATAATGTTGCGGTCATGGCACGTCAGTATGTCCGGAGCGTGATTTCCTCCGTGCAGACGGTTTCCATGGCTATATCTCCATCTGGCACAAACCCAGCTGCTGGAGCAAAACTCTCTGTTGGCTCTCCAGAAGCTTTGACGCTAGCTCGTTGGGTCTGCCAGAGTTATAGGCAAGTGTTCTTATATATGATATCTCTGCTCAATATTTCCAAAAGTCTAAGTTAATGCATGCATTGTCTATCTCAAGTGGGTTGAGAATTATTTGGCTTGGAAATTGGAATGTATTTTTCTCCTGTCACACTAATATCTATGATAAACGATTCACATTGCCATCTGTTCAAGCATTGTAGTTATATGTTCATTTTAAAAAAGGCATCTCACATGTTTCTCTATTAATCTATCTTTCCATAAATCTTATCTGAAAACAGTTATTATTTGGGGACTGGACTGCTGAGATCTGATTCTCTTGTGGGTGATTTGGTACTGAAACATTTGTGGCATCATCAGGATGCCATTTTGTGCTGTTCTTTGAAGGTATGCTTATAATATTCATGGTACAGTTTATCCTTTTGAAAGTAATGAAATTTTGCACTGGAATTGGGATGTGTGTGACGATATTCATATGGTTCTTTGTTCGGAATTGCAGTCAGTGCCCATGTTCATATTTGCAAATCAGGCTGGGCTTGACATGTTGGAAACAACTCTTGTGGCTTTACAAGACATCACTTTGGATAAAATATTTGATGAGTCTGGCCGCAAGGCATTGTTTGCAGATTTCGCCAAGTTAATGCAGCAGGTAATATCCTCATGCGAGCATGTTCACATCAAAAGGCCCAAGCGCCAAATTAATATGACAAGAATGTCATCTTCTTCTAAAACTAAACTCCCTATCTGCCCTCCGACTAGAAATGAAATTTGAGGTTCTTACTTCAAAAATAAATAAGAAATTAACATCTCAATTAGTATGCTGTTTCTGTAAAATGTAAATGGATGAAAGCCTGTTTGGATCAGCTTCTGTTCTCTCAAAAGCAATTCTGACACCCAGAGTTCACTCGCATAAAGTTCTTCGTGTAATTAATTTTGGTTTTAGAATCTATTGTAGAAGAGTTTCCAAACATGCACTGAATTTTTGGTATGCTTTTTTCTATTGTAGAAGAGTTTCGAAAAATGCATTGAATTGTTGTATTCTTTTTTATTCCTTCAGGGATTTGCTTATCTGCCAGCTGGGATCTGTATGTCCACAATGGGGCGGCATGTTTCATATGAGCAAGTCATCGCCTGGAAAGTGCTTGCTGAAGAAGATAACAGTGTTCATTGCTTAGCTTTCTCTTTCATAAATTGGTCATTTGTATGAAAAATCTAATTTCTGTATTTATAGCCCAGCTTTTTCCCGCTTGAATGTAAGAGTGTATAAAGCAAATTGAGAAAATTTTGAGAGGGAAAAAGAAATCAGAATTTTTGTTCATCTACATCATATGGTCATGTTTGCATCATTCAATTTAATTGATTTCTTGGCTGGTGCAGACACCAAATTGATTTAATCTTGTAAATTTTGGTTAGCGACTGAAATGAGGACTTGATGACACATGAAATACTTCTATTTGGGGCTATCTAATGTCAACCACATGTTTGGGCGGTGAATGTAAACAGAACTAGCTACGGGAAAAGCAAATTTGTAACTATTTAGTAGCTAATTTTTGGATAACTGTTTTGCAACTGTTTTTTCAAGTTACAAACCGTATTTGACATGGTTACAAATCCTATGTTTGCAAGTTGCAGCAATGTACCGGTGCATCACCTGAACATGTGGTGGGCGCTAGATAAAGCCTATTGGGGGCTGTATATGAAGTTCTTACATCTCATATGGTTTTAGCCACAAGATGTTCCTAATGAAGTTCAAATCTTTATATTGCAGATGAAATACCTACTGCACTTCATGCTTCATTCAATACATGTGATGAAAAGGACGAATTGGGCTCAATTGGTAAAAAATATAATTTAGAATATCAAGAAAACAGAAATGGAGGAATGAAAAAGAACGTTTATATTGTGAAGAAAAGGAAGAAAAATCCTTGTTATACTAGGAAGGAGGAAACCATTGAAAAATGCATGAAGTTAGCTTAGATTTCATTCTTGCACATTTTATAGTGTTTTACTTTTATCTCATACACAGCTTTATGCCATATGTGTATTGGTGGTCAGCACATGATTCAAAGCTCAACAATTCCACAAACTACATTTTTATGACTTTTTCCCGGAAGTGATTATGAGGCTCTTAATGAGAGACCCAAACACGCTCTTAGCTGGCTTGTTTGGTTTTTGCTCAAATCTTAAATAGCTACATGCATTCAAATCAATGTTGAATCGTCTTCTTTACATTATCAATCTAACTAAGCATATACCCTGATCAAACCTATCTATGAGTGGTAACAAGTGGTGGACAGACAATTATTTCCATTTGGTAACAAAAATTGAAATTGTGACAGTGACAATTGTAAATTTGTAACAAGCGTATCAACACTTCAATAGAAATGTCCTAGTCTGTCAGACACTATTTTAGTTTGACAACAAATGAAAGCCATTTCAAATTAGCTGAACATAGTGGTTTTGATGTGAACAACATCCAAGATCATTATCAAATAGGACTGTGATGTCTGCCAGCTAGCCCACATGCAATTAACCTGCATTGAAGTTACAAATCCAAGATCTTCTGAACAATTTCTAAATGACAAAGATTGCAATACTAAAATTGGCAACACTTTATTGGATACCCGTTGGCGTAACACTCACTTCCTTCTATTAATGGATTGATATAAATGTTTTTCACGTTAACTCAACTGGTATCTAACAAACATTTGGGTAAAGTTTATGCACGTCCCAGCAAATAATGAGTATATATGGATTTCACTAAAAATAAACAGTGTATTAAAAAGATTTTAAGGATTTATTGCAAGTACTTCCGCCCATTGGTATTATATATATATATATATGAATGAAAATGAGGATATTATTGTCCAAGAAAGAAATAAGTTATGGGCATTATTGTCATGTGCCTCCTGAGATGGAGCTATTCGTTCTCGGTCTTCAATATCAAACTTGAGTCACCCAACACAACGGAGCTAATAGCATTGAAATTGCTGATTGTCATTTCTGTTCTGGTAGCCATAGTCATGCCATAAACCATTAGTTACATGAAAACAGAGATAGTTATTATAAAATAGTCCTAGATATAGAATACAAGAAGACTGGCCTTGAATACAAAGCTAATTAGAGTAGAACCTAACCTCTAAAATCAGGTCCTTGGGGCTTGTTTGGGCCCATAAATAGACTTGTTTGATTTGCATACCAGGTTTTATAATCAGGCTCAAATTGAACATTTCTTTCCTTTGTTAAATAATAGTTTGAGTGTGTTTTGGGAAGTGCAAACTTGATAACATTCTTATCCCAGTGTCCTACAACAAACTAACCCTTAACTTAATGATACTATTTAAAAGTATGTGTCTCTACATTGACTTTTTTTGCTAGATTCCCTTCATTGGCAGTGATTATGATGCAAATATATATGTATTTATCATTTTCTTTACCAATATCTGTTCATCCATCTGTTTAATAGATTTCAGTACAGTCAAAGTACAAATGGATCCTTCTTTTCATTTACTGACGTGAACATTATGTTACATCCAGGGGAAAAGGAGATTATCAGATTGACTATGTGCCTGCACCTCGAGTCACTGAAGCTGACAAAAACAATGATCGAAAGTATGCACCAATTTGAGTAGACTGTTACCTTATATAATTTATAGTAATAAAATGCTTTGTTTCAATTTCTGGAATGTAAGAAGGAAAACGAATTCTATATAAGAGTGCCATCATGTCATTTACTTATGATTTCTCCAATGAAATACTTACTTGGGTCTTCACCTGTTGCTTAAACTTTTGGGATAGTAAGTTCATGATGACATGGTATTAGAGTCTCTATAGTCAATGGGTCTATCATCCTTGCTTCCCCATTCTTCTAGTAAAAAAATTGAATTTTGTACTAAGTAGGTAGGCTTTTGTAATGTCCACACTTCATTCATGTGTCTTTACCTAACAACTTAATTACGCTTCTGCGATAGTCAATGACAACTTAGTTCTCTTGTCCTTGTCCTTCTTGGCAGTTATCAACAGTCTATTTTCTTTGGTGTGATGTTTACTAAAGATAGTCATAATCAAGGTTATTGAGTTTGTTTTTTATTCCCTCACCTGCTTTATTTGTGTCTGAATGAGTTTAGTTTTGACTAATCGGTGATATTTAAGTTGTATACTGAATGCAGCTTCAGTCTTTAAGAAAGCCTTCTTAGTAATGTTATATAGCTGCTGTTAGTTAGTTCTAACTGAGAAATACACTTGTTTGAGGGCAGGGTAGGTCAATCTTCATCGTATCTCTTAGGTAACAAATTCAAAGCTAATATATTTTGAAAGCTCATGGGAGACAAGCTTATTTTGGGCTTTTGCTTTATCCCTTTTTATTTTTGTTATGAACATAAATTGTCTTCAAATATAATTGCTGCGAGTTATTCACTTACTACTTGCCTCTTTAGGTCATTAAATAGAGCTCTGGACAGAAGACTACCTTCTTCTCTATGGTAATGGATATGGGGCTCCAAGCGGAAAGCCTGTATGGCATTTTCCAGAGAAAGTTTATGAATCAGAGAACACTATGCATAAGGTGAAAATACTTATGCGGCTTTCCCTCCTCTTATTTCCTTATGTTCTTTTGCCTCTTAATTTTTTGGAAATTTTGCAGTGTGCAGAGTCTGCATTAAAATCAGTCTTAGGAGATCTTTCTAACACATTTTGTTGGAAATGCTCCAATGGCCCATATGGTTGTTCAGCCTACAGAAGACCTTTCAGGATCCACATCTTTTCAGGTATATTTATAGGATATTTGTTGTATTTCTGATCTACTATTGGAAGGTTGATATCTTTCAATATGTTAATTTTTATCGGTATGTGTTGGCATTTTCTGAACATTTTTTTGTGTTGTACCTCTTGATTCCAAAACAAGCATTTTCAGTACAGTATTCTGTCTTGCTTCTGCATGTGGAAATTTATTATTTTTGCTCATTCTTTACTGAGTCTTCTGTCAGAATTTCTTCTTCAAGTCACAAGTAATTGCCAAAAACCAGTTTGACATTGGAAATGTGAGGATTTCGTTTGGGTGACGAAGGATGAGTTGTTGGAGTATTTTCCTGAGTAAGCTGAGTTTTTTAACAAGATGATCATTAGCTGATGACAGTGGAGGACAGTTGTTTGATTCAAGTTATTGCAACTTAGTTCTTTTAGTATATGTGGAGATGACCTTGAAAGAAGATCAACAACATGACAGTTTTTGGGCTCAACAAAAGGTTTGGATTCAAAGTTAAATAGGACATCTCAAATTTTGGAGACTTGTGTTATGATTCAATGGATGCTGGAAGCATGTTGTTCAAAAGCTTATTATTTCTACTTGTCATATCTATTTTCGCGTTAGTTGTACTGTAATAATTAATTGCCAACTTGCCATGGTGATTGTGACCTTGTTATTCATTCACTGATGACAAAGAGAAGTTATACTAGGAAGGAGCAAACCATTGAAAAATGCATCTGAAGTTAGCTTAGACTTCAATCTTGTTGCACATATTGTGTAGTAATGTTTTATCTCATACACAGCTTTATGCCATATTTGTATTGGTGATCAGCACATGATTCAAAACTCAACAACTCCACAAACTACACTTGTATGACTTTTTCCCAGAAGTGATTATGAGGCTCTTAATGAGAACCAAAAACACTCTTTGCTGGCTTGTTTGGTTTGCTCAAATCTTAAATAGCTACAAGCATTCAAATCAATATTGAATCTTTCTTCTTTACATTATCAAATCTAACTAAGCATATACCCTGATCAAGCCTATGTATGAGTGGAAACAAGTGGTGGACAGACAATTATTTCCATTTGGTACCAAAAATTGAAATTGTGACAGTGACAGTTTGTAAATTTGTAACAAGCGTATCAACACTTCAATAGAAATGTCCTAGTCTGTCAGACACTATTTTAATTTGGCAACAAATGAAAGCCATTCCTGAAGCCATTTCAAATTAGCTGAACATAGTGGTTTTGATGTGAACAACATCCAAGATCATTATCAATAAGGACTGTGATGTCTGCCAGCTAGCTCACAGGCAATTAACCTAAAATTGAAGTTGCAGATCCAAGATCTTCTGAACAAGTTAGCACTTGTTGGTGCAAGTGCTAACATACATTAGCACTCACTTCGAGGTAAAAAATGAACGAAACTATACTGATGGATTGAGGTAAATGTATTTTTACGTTAACTCAACTGGTATCTAAACACATTTAGGTAAAGTTTATGCTTGTCCCAGCAATAATGAGTGTCTATGAATTTCACTGAAAATAAACAGGATATTGAAAAGATTTTAAGGATTTATTGCTAGCATTTTTTATTGGTATATACATCAATGATATATAATTATAAGCTCAACAAATTATGCTACTTGCATATGCAAAATGTAACTGAAAGAAGTGAGAAATGGATTTTACATAATGCTACAAGTCACATAATCAAGCAATTTTTTTTTTGAGAAAATGAAGTAATTTTCTCACACAGTGGAGTCAAATTGACAGACAATTAGTTGCACAACAAGAGCACCCAACATAGATTAGCAGAGTCAAGCATGAACAACATAAAAAAAAAGGGGGCCAGAGATATTTGTTTTCTACCTTATAGCATGAGTGCTTACAAAATTTAGCAAACTCAAGCCCAAGAAACAGTAGACCAAAAAAACCCCTTAGAAACATAAATTCTGGTTATCAGTACTGCAAGATTATGATATATACACACCTCTCCACTTCTTTTCCACCTTCGTTTTTATCTATTTCTCTTTTCTCTATCAATCAAATCATCTATCACATCTTTACTTTTTCTTTCCTTTCTTCCTATCTCTCTCTTCCTCCACCTCTCCACATCTCATTTTTTAGGTGTAGGAAGATATAATTATTCGTACAGCAACAAGCGGGAACTTTAATCATGGATGCTTAGATGAGACCTCTTCAAACATATTCTAATCACCAAAGAGATTGACCAAAAATAAAAATAAAAAATCACCAAAGATAGAGACTCACCATATTTTTATAATAGCACTATTTAATTTTTTTGAATTGATTATATATCCCTAGTTCCTCAATTAACACAAGAACACAAATTGAAAAGGTTTGGGGCCTTTTTGTGGACAGTGGTTGTGAGATTTTAGCATTTGCGTTTGTCTGAGTTGGCTTGGCACAAAAAAATGTCTCAATTTCAATTTTCAAAGATCTTTAGCCAAATTTTCAAAATGAGTTGTTTTTTTAAATTAGAGATTGTCTAAGGACCAAAGTTAAGTACATTTCCACATATGTTGTTTTTATTGTTTTTCAATTACAACATGACACGTTCACTAATATTGAGAAGTTGAGAAAAGTTTTCACATTATAAAATTAATAAAACTTTAAAAAAAGCGAGTGTCTGTGTTATTTTTATTTAGGAACAACATAAATAGTACCTCAAATATGATTACTACATTTCAAAAAAAAAAAATATGATTACTAAATTTTCTTCATTGTCTAACTCACCCCACGAGGGTTAAATCACATATACAAGGTGAGCCAATAGTGTTTAGATAGGTTAGGAACTACACCCACTATTTATTTTTTTATATATAACATCGTAAATCCACTTAGAATGAGGTTGTATAACCCTATATGGTAAGTTAAACAATTAATTTTTATTATTTAATCCTACACGATCTCCTCTTTACACACCCACCACCAACATCACTACCACTCACTACCGTCTCCACTTTATACCCTCCACTATCATCGTCGCTACGGCCACTTAACCTTCACCATTGTTGTTGTCTGACATCATTTAGTGTCATTGTTGCCAACCAACACCTCAATGTGATGGCAATATTCCCCTTGTATCACACCACTTATAGGGTGTTCAAAAATTCTCACCCACCTCATACCATTCTACAAGAAACATATTTAAACCTTCCACATAGGCAAACAAAGTCCATTAGATTTTATCGGGATGGTTGGTTATGTCATCAACAATTTGTTCGGTCGACTTCGGGTTGAGAAAATTCTTATTGTCGATGAACCAACTGGGCGAGTGATCATTTTAGAACATATGGTAAATGAGTTTCAAAATGCAACAATTATAGATCACATGCAAAAGGTATCAAATCCTTATATTATTGAGGGTCTAAGTATTGTTCTTTCTTTGATATTACAACAACCACACAACCCTCATGTGATGAAATTCACTTCCTAATGATGTCAGTCGATAACTCGAGCCTCCGTAGCCAAACGCAAAAGGAAGAGCAAGAGACAGATAAAGGGAAGAAGAGATGGAGGAAAGATGTACAGAGGTGCGAGCATTGCAAGGTAGCATTTATCTGCAATGCTACTGCTTGAAGAAGTTATGTTGCTTCTTAAGAATGTGAGGTAAAGCAAATGAGGTGGGGGGTTGAGCTTCGACTAAGGGTTCCACTTTCTTTCATGGTCGTGAGATGTATTTTAAAATTCATGGACTCGAGTGGTTCATTTTTAGCCCAGACTCCAATTAATCCATCCGCAAAACTTGAAACTCGACTAACCCAACAACTAAAATTGGCAGAAACATACTAGTATTGTGGTTGGTTGGGTTTAGTCGGATTGGACCTTTTGAGTTTGAAGCCAATTGAATTCCACCATTTAACAATTACCCTTCCCACTTACAATTAATACTTATGTTATTATTTCCAAATAAAAACTCAATAGAATAAGAAATAATTTATTGCTCCTATTCATTATTTTTTGTCACTTAAGGTTTTAACACATATAATAAGAACAATATTAATGTTTTCATTTTTATTAGAATTACTATCTAATTCCTTAATATACAATTTGACCGGACGAATATGAGAAAACCAACTGGAAGGGTGTTGATTGAAGAAGAACAACGAAACTCCGGCAAGGAAGGGCGACAAGATGATGATCATCACAGTGCTCTATTATCCATCGTGCTTGGGAGGGGTCTCAGCGATGACAATCAGACACTCAAGTTAGAACGCGGGTTTTTGGGACTTGAGATATGAGATAGATAATTTGTACCTTATGTTCTGAAAGCCTTAGCTTTTATAGGGTTTGAGATTGCGCGGTTCGATGCAGTCATGAGTGTTTAATACATTCTCGAGCTATGTGCATTTGTCTTAGTTGCTGGTCAATTCCATAGTTACTTGGGTTGACAGGTCGGGGTTGATCGTCCTTGATCACGGTGAGGAGACAGCGTGATCAACCCGGGATAATCGACTGGAGCGTCTCCCAGAACACCATTTTTCTCTTTTATTAATTTGGACTCCTCAACTTTTCTATCACTATTATTAATTTTTTAAAGTTAAGGGTATAATTTTTTTTATTGACATGAAAGTTAAGGGTATAATTAGTACTAACTTTTGAAATTTTAAAAATAAGCAAGTGACACAAATAAAATGAAAAAAAACCTAACGTGACAAATATAAAGGAATAAATGGAGTACAAGATGTCTTTATTCAAAATAAGAAAAACATGCAATTAGTTATTAGTGTATGATAATTTTTTTTTGTGATGGTGACAACATGAGGACATCGCACGTAACATGAGATGTCTATCCTTCCACACACACAAATGTATTATTGTATATTTTTTTACAAACATCCGGTATGAGTCATTCTTTAAATGTCATCAGATCAAGATTTAGTAACAGTTAAAGTTTCTTATCCCTCTCCTAAAGTGTACTGTGTGGATCGAACCCGAGAACTATTCTCATACACTTAACCTGCGTTTCCAACCGAGCTATCCTATTAGGTTAATGTATTATTGTATTATTATTTGTGCATCACTAAATTAAAATATTGTTTGAAAAATAAGGCAAAAGGGGGATGATGAAGCGTGGGATAGGTTTCTGTTTGTGTGGCAATTTCGTTTGCGATTTATTTTCTTGCCTCTCTCTCTTTCCTTCTCTCTCTCCATTTCCCCTCTTTCGATCCCTTCTTCTTCTCGATCGAAATTAGGGTTTACGCACCACCACCTCCATCACCTTCTTCATCCAGATTCGCTCGATTTCCAGATCCACGAAGCTTCTGCTTCTGCTTCTTCCACCTTCCCCTTTCTTCTTCAACTTCTCCTTCTTCTTCCAACCACATGTTTTGGAAGCTCGCTTCTATTTCGGCTTCTTCGCCTGTGAGTTTCAGTTTTGTTTTTCCTCTCTTCTCAATTCCACCTCCATTTTCACTGCTATTCAATCATTTTTCTATTTATTGTTTTTGCTTGCAAATTAATGGATGAATTAATTGTTGTTTAACTTTGCTAATCTTAATCTCCCTTTGTTTTTCTTAATTTCATTTGCAAATGGATCCTGGTGTTTGTTTTCATCACTTTATGTTTGTTATTAATCATATTACACTAACTGAATGATTCCATTTTTTTAATGGTTTACTGTGTTTGGAGGATCTAAATTAGAAATAATTGATGCATTTTAGCAAATTAAGTAATATTGATGCAATAGTTTGGAGGATGTTAATCTGTGCATGTAAAGCAATGAAAAGCCCTTGAGCTTTAGTTAATGCGAAGACACCGAGTGGTGTTTGGATTTCTGTTTTCAAAGCCTCGAACTACGATTTGAGCTAAAATTTGTCTGCTGTCGCTTGTGCCCAATTCATGGATTTGAATTTGTCGAACTGAATCCGAACGCTACCAATTTTAACATTTGTCTCATATGATAGATGGTTGCAGTGGAATTTTATGATTGAGCGCCTCTGTAACTGATAACCGAATGTTTAATGAGAACAACTTGATTGAAAATTGAAGTCTTCAGTATGTCTGTTTCATTGGGCTATTTTGAGTGCATTTGGTTACATACCCAAACGTTTTGGGCAAACTGTCTACCACTAAAATTATGTTTAGATATAGAAAGTTGTTTGTTTGTATTTTTACGTTTACTGAACATGTGTATGGTGAGTAGAAGGGAAGTTTTTTCCAGTTCTCTTGTAGTACTGAAGACTCAGCACATCTTAAAATTGGGAATAATTTACCATACATGCCTGGTGTCTTAATCTAAGATGGCGGATTATGTACTTTAAGAGTACTGAAAAAACTCCAAGTAGAAGTCCTTGTGCGAGAAGTGAAAATTTCTTACTTTTCCATCGAGAATTCATTCTAGGTTGGAACCCACAAGATATAACTATATTTACACTAAAAACAATAATTTTGTGTTACCACTTACCATCCAAATAAAAATAGTTCTTTCAAACTTACTTTTACAATATCATCCCTAAACACAAATCATTCTTACAAAATGCTTTTTTTTTTCAAAATTAATTCTGCCAAAAGCATTCTATTCAACTTCAAACAAATGGACCCTTAGTTTGAGAAAGTATTTTCTGATTTCATTTTGTGTTTGTACATTTAGTTACAACAACTTCATCTATTTTCTCTTTTCAAAGATTTGAATAGGAAACAGGGAAAACAATAAAGAAAAAAGCATTTTCTTTAGCTAAATATGTCTTACTTTCTTCTTTACCTACTGTCCCGTTTTAGTAACTGTCACGTGCATTTTTGTGTTGCTGATGTTCTACAGGTGGAAGCAATATTAGATAGGGAGAATTTCACTTTAGAAGAGCTTCTGGATGAAGAAGAAGTAATCCAAGAATGCAAGGCCCTAAACAGTCGTCTCATCAACTTGTATGTTTATATTTATTTTGAATCAATTGAGTTTTTTTGTCACTCCTCTTACAAGTCTCAGTTTCATGCACATCATTATTATTTTGTTGAACATCTGCCCACTTTTCATGTTCGGTGATAATTGGAAGTAAAATGCACAAATCACTGGCCACATAAATTCAACAAAAGTAATTGATAATTTTCTTCTTCTTCTTCTTCCCTTTTTAGTCTGAGAGATCCAGTTCAGGTTGAACAATTATTGCGCTATATTATTGAAGAACCACCAGAAGATGCTGAAAGTAAACGGGCCTTCAAGTATGCTGTTTTAACTGAAAATTTGTTGCAAAATATCTTATGTTTCAACTTTTTTGTAACTATCTCATGATTTGTCTGTAATTTAGGTTTCCATTTATTGCTTGTGAGATTTTCACATGTGAAATTGATGTCATTTTGAAGACCTTGGTGGATGAAGAGGAGGTTTGTACTTCATTCTGTTTGTGACTCATGATTTTGATTTTGAAGCTGTATAGTAATGCTTGTACTGATTTCCCCTTCCACATTCTTATAATTTCAGCTGATGAACTTATTATTCTCCTATTTGGAGCCTGATCGTTCACACAGTGCCTTGCTGGCTGGCTACTTTAGCAAGGTAATTGTTAGATAAATTTGGAACTTCAGTTTGCAGGATATTTTTGTCAATGGCACTTATCTTGTTATATTGAAGTCACTTGTTTGATGATGATTTATTTTCCATATTATAGGTTGTTGTTTGCCTCATGATTCGAAAGACCGTACCGCTTATGAATTATGTTCAAGTAAGTAAAACAACATGTTATTGTAGTACAGCAATATATTGCTTATTCAAGTCGATCTTTATAATTTTATGGTCTTCATAATCCCTTTTATTCCTGGTACCTTTACTTGAAGCAGTTTTTAGTCTATACTAAATACTCTATACAACAATTATGGTGTATGTTATGTAGTTTCCTTTTGAATTTTTCATTCATGAATTCAGCATACTTTCTGCAGGCCCATCAGAATGTTTTTCGTCAACTGGTTGATTTGATAGGAATTACATCCATTATGGAGGTAAACTTTGACCTTTCCAGTTGTTATTATAACAATACCTTAGAATGGATTCTGAGACAAGTCCTTTGGACAGGTTTTGGTTCGACTAGTAGGTGCTGATGACCATGTGTATCCCAATTTTATAGATGTGATGCAATGGTTGGCTGAAAGCAACCTGCTTGAGATGATTGTTGATAAATTAAGTCCATCAGTAAGTGAAGCATCTATCAGGTTTATGTTCTTTTAGCCAGCTTTTGTTATTGGCTTAGTGGTGTTATGCACTCAGCTGTGTGCCATCAGTACATGTTAAATGAGCTTACATGAAACCACAATTCTACTCTAAAAATTTGACATTGGTCAAACAATAATTTCTTCTGGTATTTTGATTTGTATAAAATTCATTTTTCTGTGACATAGAAGAAGTAATAATGAAAAGCCCAATTTAGTGACAACTTTTGTACAAGTGTTTGAATTTTAGTGGCTCTTTACTGCCTTGTCTTTAATTGCAAGTTAGCTGACAACTTTTCCGTCCCCTATTTAAACCAGTGTGCTCCTGAAGTTCATGCCAATGCAGCTGAAACATTATGTACAATAACTCGTAATGCCTCATCTACCCTAGCAATTAAACTTTCAAGCCCCAGGTTTGTATCACAATGCTTCATGGTTATTTCTGATGATATGTACCTGTGTAATAGTTATGTATTTTTTGGGTCTAAATATGCAGTTTTGTTGCCCAAATTTTGGGTCATGCATTGGAAGATTCACAATCGAAGTCCAGCCTTGTAAACTCACTTTCAGTGTGTATTTCTTTGCTGGATCCGAAAAGATCTGCTATATCATCTCCCCTATTTCATTCATTCCGAAGTCAACACATGTATGAGCCACCAATTCCTGTAAACCCAGATACTATTGGTGCAATGCTCCCCAAACTTAGTAAGTCCTAACTCCTAATTCATGTTTGTTTGTTTTTTCGCTCCATATTGAGATTATAGGCTCATAACTCATTATCAGGGTTTTCAATTTAGTTATGAAGGTTATAGGTTTTTTTGATTTTGATGTCAGATGTATAATCATCTTGATTTATGAAAAATATAGTTCAAAGAAAAAAACCAAATGGGTGATCCCTAGTAGCTATATGGCAGAGCCCTTAAGAAAAGATTTTTATATCATTTGATGTACTGCTACAGGTATTGTACGTCTGAGATTTAATTTATGATTTTCTTTTCTTGTATTAAATTACTATTACTGTTTAACTTATCTTTGTCCTGGTAAATAAAGATCATAAGGGAGTTAGGCGGTTCCTAACATTATTAGGATGATCTGGAGTTTGCCCGTTGAAATATAATTGATTACTTCCAGAAGTTAGAATTGTGGAGGTCTACTAATAAAATTGTTTTTAATGTGCTTTGCTTTAAGTCCTAATTTTTATGGGCAGGCAATTATGATGTATGATTTATCTTTTCTTTTTGCGTCACATTCTTGTAATTTTTACTCCTCCCGCGTCTTTCTCTTCACAATTTCTAGCAGTTATCACTAAATATGGAAGTACTATTGATTAAGATGGTGTGCATTTTAGTTCTTTCTAGGTTTTCTGAGTGGTGGTCAATAATTATGTGTCATGTGTCTTATGATAATTCTATAATCGAAAGTTTGAAGAATGATATTATCACCTTATGTTTTGTTCTGTACAAGATCTGTCGAATTTTATTCATCTATCCATATCCCATCATGAGTAAGATTGGTTTTCTTTTTTGCAGGTGAATTGCTAATGCTATTGAATGTATCATCTGATGAAAAACTATTGCCTACAACATATGGAGAATTGAGACCTCCACTTGGGAAGCATAGATTGAAGGTTAGTTGTTATGATTTGATCATTAGGTTAGTTGTTACGGCTATCCAATCATGTTGAGGGGGTAACTGTGGTACCCTTAAATACCGTACCTAGAGTGAGTTGTCAAACATTTATGGGAACCTGATTTTATCAGAAATATTTGCAAATTCATTAAATACAATCGACAGGTAATAAATGTTCACTCACCATTGTAAAAAAAAGATTAGGTACTTTAGTATAGTAATCCCCAAAATTAGGTAGCAGCTTGGCCAGTTGAGGCTCAACTCCTGTGAACACATCTTCGTTATGCATTTCAAAATTTATTTTATACAATTATTTGTATTCTTGAATAAAAGTAATATGTGTTGTTTTTCTCACCTGTCTGCAATTTATTTCAGATTGTCGAGTTCATTGCGGTTCTTTTAAAAACTGGAAATGAAGCAGCAGAAAAAGAAATGGTGGACTCAGGAACCATTCAACGAGTTATTAATCTTTTCTTTGAGTAAGCAACTATTAGTTTTCTTTATAGTTGACAGACTTGTAGACGTTTTGAGAAACGTGGATGTCTTCTGTGAATCTGTGTGGATATTGCTTATGTTTACTGATGACTACTTTTTTATTAACTAGTCTGCATGTGTTCTGCTAATGCAGGTATCCATACAATAATTCATTACACCATCATGTAGAAAGTATAATATTATCGTGCCTGGAGAGCAAAACTGATGCTATTGTTAATCATCTTCTTCGAGACTGCGATTTAATTGGAAGAATTCTCCAAGCAGATAAACAATCTAGTCTCTCTCCTGACAGAGATCTGGTAAATGGATTCTTCAAACTGATAGATTGAATGTTGTGTCTTGGTCATCACTGTATATTGTTGATATTAAATTATCGTGATTTTCTTCAATATTTCATTGAATTAGATGGGAAAAGAAACATACATAAGCTGAAGCGGTAAAACCTATATGTTGTGCTTAATATTTCAACGCTACACTGTCTTTGAGTATATTAGAACCTCTTTGCTTGTGTTAATTTGCAGCCAACAGTACCTGCTGCTGGGAAAAAGGCACCACGGGCAGGAAACATTGGGCATATTACCCGAATTTCTAACAAACTTGTTCACTTGGCATATAATCGCAGTCACATACTGACATGTCTTCAGGTTAGTCGTGTATAACATATTCATGAGTACAAAATAGGTTCATGGTTTTCTCAATAATTTTTTAACTATTTGTATGAATCTATTTGGATATACTATGAATTATGCCTTGGATTGCTATCCTTGACAAATATTCTTAGATGCTGATGGGATGAACAGTGCATGAACAGTAGCAGTTAGGAAGTTATTATTTAATTATTAGTTGGGTAGTTTTATTATTCCAGCAGTTAGTAACTGTTATAGTTTGAATTTAAATTAGATAGAAGTAGTTATATATTAGGGGTTGGGTCTGAACAGAAGGGGATTCAGAAATTCAGAAGTGATTTAGTAGGGAGAGGACTGACTCTCGAATTTCAGAACTAGGAGAGGCTGACTCTCGAAAACCAGTGCTTGTATAATTATTCAGTAATTCCAATCAGTTCTTATCAGATGCTGATAAATTTGTTTACAGACTCATCCATAAGAAGCTTTTGGCATCTCTTGGTTTCATACTTCTAATACTGCTAATTTTTTATTTATTTTTTGCATCCAGGTTTACTTTCTTGATGTGCCTAGTTCACTCAGTAATTTTAAACTAACAATCAACATTTTACTTTAGACATTAGACCCAAGAGGATTTTTGTTTTCTTCTGCTTCCATGGTTACTTCCTTTCTGATATTTTCTATGCTATTTTTAATCTCTTAATTTTATTTCATATGAAATTGTGGACAAGCTCATATGTTACTTGCAAAAAATCATTCTTGCATCTAAATGTTAAAGGCATTGGTGGTATTGCTCTTGCATCTGAGACCATGAGGCTGGTCTTATATTACTTTTTCTAACTTTCTTCAATTTGATATGCATAATTTCTATAGGAAAATAATGAGTGGAATGAGTGGCAAACTACAACTCTTCAGGAGCGTAATGTGGTTGAGAATGTTCACCGTTGGGCTTGCGGGTAAATTCTGATCTCAAATATCTTAATCTAAATGCTTAAGAAGAGTTTTATTGGGAGTATCAGGTTTTTGTTGTGCATAAAGTCTGTTGGTATTTTGAATTTGTTGCAGTAATATAATTGAAATTGGGAAAAATCTTGACCCTACATGGGTTATGTGACCATAGGTGAGTTTATATTGACCAATAATGGTTGGGGGGACTTGATTTTCAGCAAATGGCATTATAAATATATAGTGGATGTAATTGTAGTGTTAATTATGATTTTGACTAAACTGAAGAGAAGCCACTTAGGTATGGTAATTTTTAGAATTTGAGAGGCCTAACTCTACGCCAAAAGCCAGCACAAGAGGTGAGGATTGACTTCCCATATATAAGGGCTATTTCGGCCATATCTCTAGTCAATGTGAGACTTCTCAACACCCCCTCACGCCCAAGATTGAACATTTGGAGCGTGGAATATGCAGGAATGAATATCTGCGGGTGACCCATAAATGGGTGTCTCCACTCTCCACTAAACGGATCTAGGCTAGGTTTTGATACCACATTAGAATTTGATAGGCCTAACTATACCCCATAAACTAGCTCAAGAGGTGATAATTGCCTTTCCATATATAAGGGTCATCTTGGCCATATCTCTAGTCAATCTGCATATTAGAATTTAGTAGGCTTAACTCTACCCCAAAAGCTAGCTCAAGAGGTGAGGATTTCCTTCCCATATATAAGGGCTATCTTGGCCATATCTCTAGTCAATGTGAGACTTCTCAACAGTAATGATGAGTATATGCCATGTTTGGTTCAATATATTTTGTGATGAGGTTGTAAGAACTATAGAATCTATCATGCACCCCCCCCCCACCATTTAAATAATTCAAGTGAAGTTATGATCTCTGTTAGTTATAAGTTGTGGGTTCTTTCTCATTTTGATTATCTCATTTTCATATTTTTTCCTTTTTTGTGCAGACGTCCGACTGCTTTACAAGATAGGATGAGGGACAGTGATGATGATGACCTTCATGACAGGGACTATGATGTTGCAGCTTTAGCCAATAATTTGAGTCAGGCTTTTAGATATAAAATTTATGGGAATGAGGATAACGAAGAGGTTTGTAGTTGGCCTTGTCTTCCCAGTTTGTGCGTCTTTTAATCCTGTCTTTTTGAAGTTTCCCTGATTTGCCTTTCGGTTTTGGCACTGTTACTTAAAATGCTGGAGTAATGCTTTGATTTGCTTGGTTGTAGGAACGTGGCAGCCTTGATCGAGATGATGAGGTAGTAGTTTTTTTTTGGTAACTGTTGTAATTTTATTTGGTTGATTTCCGGGATTTTTCAGAACCAATTAGCTCTTCTGTCACCAAGTGATGTAGTGGAGTTGTCTTATGCATCATCGAAATCACCTAGTAATCTTGTACATTTTGTTAACTAGTTTGATGGCAAGTTTATCTGTTGTATGCACTGCAGGATGTCTACTTTGATGACGACTCTGCTCAAGTTGTCATATCATCTCTAAGACTTAGTGATGATCAAGGGAGGTGAGTCTATTTATTTGGTCACATAACTAAGAACTTTGTTTTGATGAGTATGATTATCATATGGATCAGTCAAGAAGTGTAATTTTATTTTTTAGCAAAGTTACATACGAGTGTATGTTTGATAAATACATGAAATAATATGATCTTACTAGGATACTGTGCCTGGCATATTTCTGGTAAGGTTTTCCTGTATGTTTCTTGCCCATAGTAATAGTATCCATTCTTTCCTTGATTGTCTTAGTACTTTTGAAGACAATGATAGAGTAGTGAAGGTTTTTTAGGATTTATTTGCTGTCCTGAGAGAAGTATCTATCAACTATGAAAGAAGGAGATATTATACTGGGTGTTGGAGAAAAACCATGTTCTATCACCTTTACAATGCAAATTGCTTAATCGATGCCCTAGTTGGGGATTTCTTCATTTTCCATTAGGACATGATTTTCTTTTTGCTTTTACATAGTGAGAATTTAAAAATATTCTAAAGCTTCATTTATGCACCCACCACTGTTGCCTGGATGTTACTGGACTTTTATGGAAGTCTGTTGGTGTAGTACTGTAGTTTATAATTTGAATGTCAATATAAGAAATATAATTCTTGTGCAGTAGTCTGTTTACAAACTCCAACTGGTTTGCATTCCAAGACGGCAGAGTTGGTGATGCAGCTGGGGGCACAACATCATCAGAGATGATGGATGAGATAAACTTGAACGGTGCTGCAAATAGTGGTAGCAGTAGTGATGATGAGGTAGTGGTTGGAGAGGATGAAGAACTGGATGAAAGCAAAAATACTCTGAACGGTACATCTAGCTCGAACACAGACTTTATCAGTGGATCAACAGACAGCAATTCCATGAATGGAGGCGCTATGAACTTTGAAAGCGAAAACACAAGTGCTTCACATGATACTGGATTCTTCAGGTTTGAGGCATCAGACAAGGAAGGGTCGTATGGTGATAGACCCATGCCTGATTGGGTGGGATGGGGGGAACCTTCAGATATGCAAGTTGGTAACTCAAGCACGAATCCCTTTGTAGATCATGATGAGTCTGGAAATAACCTTTCTAGTAAACCTGAATTAGGTAGCCCTAATCCTAGTTCTCCTTCAAACGGGGAAACTGTTTCTTCAAATGGGTTGCCATCTACTATAGATTCCATGGAGGGGATTGTGGAGTCAAGTCAAAGATCAGGAGCAGTACCCTCGCTGTTTGAGGAGGATGTTGAATTTGTAGGTGTAGAATTAGAAGGCACTGAGAAGGCTATGGATCAGGCTCTGAAAGAAGGGATAGTTGGGGAAGCAGGACCATTGAAAAGAAACATGGTCCCTAAAGTGGCAGAAAAGGAAAATTCCGAAGAGGGCGGTGCCGGAGTGAAGGAATTCAATGATACTAACTACTGGAGGGTTGACCAAGAGGTTGCTGTTCTAGAGTGATGGACATGAAGGTAAATCTTGCTTCCTGTTTGGATGAAAAGTTGAACAACACCAGCGCACCACATTCTTGGCACGCGGAGGCGTCTGAAGCAGATCAATGTACAGTATATTTTTGTTTCCATTATGTCCTTTTTCTGATATTCACGCATATTGATATTAAGCTTGTTTATTATCTTTAAGTTTTGTCTCTCTTCCTGTAAGTCATTTATGGGTTTTCCCACATTTAACGAATTTAATCAGCTCTTCGTTTTGGGTTCATTTCGACATTGATGCTAATTTCCATCATGTGAGGGGTCACTGAATGCTCCCTAGAGGGCTTTATTTCTACATTCGTTGAGGTTATACAAACATTTAGTGTGCTTCTAAAGTTTAAGGATCTTCTCATAACACATGATATTATCACATGATACTTTGTGTCTATTTCTCTTTTCATGTCTCTTATCCCAATACATGTTGGATACTGGCAAATGCCCACATTCTTCAGTGAATGTGAATGTTTTTTTTTTCTTAATTTTTGAAATTGCTGACATTAAAGCTGTCGAACGGTTCTGTAAATAAATACTACTAATGTTTTGAATAAGTTTACACTGAGTATTGTAATTGATAATGAATAGCAGAATGAAAATAAATATCAAATCAATGGCAGTTTTTTATTATCATTTGAGTATTTTTTTTGCGGTTAAGAGAAGAACAAATGAATTTTTATTTAAATTTTCTGTTCATAAAAAAATTTCCTTATATCATTAAAACTAACTTTCAATATATAAAAAAGGTTTCAAACAGATCTTTGATATTTTTTTTTTTCGAGAGCAAAAGATTTATTGAATAATCATGGTGTCGAGAGAACAAATACTCTCGACATAGGACAAAGTATAATGCCAATAATGAAAGCATCACAAAAACGTTAATTTGTAGGTGACCCCTAATGTGGACCACTTTTAAAGTGGTCTAATTTTAGACCACTTTTTTTAATCTACTATAACAGGTCAATACATTTTTTTTTAAATATATTTAATATATGACAAATTTTTAATGATGTTTTTTCTTAAAAAATATAATGTGTTGACCTGCTATACCTAGTCAAAGTAGGTGCTGTAAAATTACACCACCTAAAAATGGTGCATATTAGGTTCTCCTGAATTTGTATACAACATCAATAGGTACCTCATCAATAGGTACGCCAATATCAATGAAACCTCCTCTAAAGTCTAAACACATCAACTTTGGACATGACAACACCAACACACTGATTTAGATGTACCTACATCACACACAACAGAAATAAAGCTAGAACCACCACCATCACAACCCATAAAGTCATGGCGGGAGTGATTTTCAAAGGAGCCATCGTGGTTAGTTCGATTGGAGAAACGATGAGGACGATGTGATCAATCAAAACAATTCAGCCTTCTCCTTCCTTCTTCTCGTTGTGCTCAGATCCCCTTTGCTAATTTGGCTTTCAGAATTCCGATCAATAGAACCTTAGCTTCATAATCATCAAAAATCATAACATCAATTTCAAAACCATAACAATGACAGAATGCAACAAAAGAAGACAAAAGAGAAGGTGAGAAGAGCGATTTTAGACTGGATTCAACACTATTGTTGACAGTGGGTTCTACGGCCAAAGTTTCGAATCATGCAAGGATCTCATCTCTTATGCCAACTCTGAAATCGTGGCAATCCAAGAAGCAATGTGTCGTTGATGCATATCATTGAAACCCTTCCAAGCAAAGGTTATGTGGAATAGCCCTTGAGGCTGCAACAAGTCACTGCTACCATTGAGACTTCAACATATGTGGAGTAGCCTTTTTCTTCATGTGTTTTCTATCTTGTGGCGATTTTTTTGATGCAAAACAGCAAAGTGAACAAAGGAAAAAAAAACAGAAAACAAGAAAACCCCTACTGCCTAACTTTTACAAAACCCAGAGAATCAGCCAGAAGCAAGGCCTCCATTCCAGGTGGGGGGTCTGGAAGGTGGAGGAGAGCATGCTCCTGAGAAGCGCCTGCTTTAGCCAAAAAAAATCCGCACACGCATTGCCTTGAGCCACCCAGACAGTCCAATCTTGGTTCAACAGCTCCAAGATATTGCGAACCACGACAGCTTCCACATGAAAATGAGATGGAGGTTGTTGGATCAAGTTGACAGCCAACAACGAATCAGAGAAACAATCTACCTGGCGATGCCCCAAGTTCCAAGCTATTTACAATCCATGTAAGATGGCTAGAAGTTCCATTCGAAGCACTGACCCTTGAGCATTGTATCCCATAAAACCAGCAAGCCAAACTCCGGTTGAGTTCTGAATGCAACCACCTAAACCCGATCGCAACGGCACACCCAGAGAGCTGCCATCACAATTAATAGCAACCGCAAGGGCTACCGGAGCTGTCCAAGACATAGCCGAGGGTGGGCAACAGGCTGCGATGAAGACCATAACTGCAACAGAAGGTTCCGATGCTCCTGGATAGAATGCAGAAGCTTTTCCTGCGAAATGTAGGTCCACCTCAAATAAAAGGTAAAAATACATTTTTGATCATTTTAGACTTTTAGCTTAAACTTAGTGTGTTTTAATCCCATAAGTACTGTCCTAGAAGGATAACTCAGGTGGTAAGAGTTGGGGTACATAAGGGTTGGGGAGGGAAAAAATCACATAAGTACTTTTTAAACTAACCAATTTTGATCCCTTGTTAATTTTTTACATACAAGATTTTCATTTTTATTATAATATTTTGGGAGTAATGAATTAGTGAATTTGAAAGTCCAACAAAAAATTTAGTGAAAAGTTAACAAAAATTGAAGGATTTATAGGATGAGTTGAAGGTTTAAATAGGAAATGAATTGAGATTATTTTTTAGTTTGACGGAAAATCTAATAATTTTTGGACTTTTAAGTAGAATAAGGTTTTCAATGATTTCATCAAATCTACTAGAAGTTTCTAGCACAAGATCTAGATGGATGCAGCCAATGAGAGAGGAGAACTAGAAGGTTCTACCAAGTAATTGAAAAAGGGAACGCGAGAAAGAAGTGTGCGAATTAATCAAAGAGAATTGATTTGTTTGTTTGCAGTGTGTGATTGGAGAAGATGATAGAGGTGGTGCTGAACGATCGGTTGGGGAAGAAGGTTCGGGTGAAGTGCAACGAGGATGACACGATCGGTGACCTGAAGAAGCTGGTGGCGGCTCAGACAGGTACAAGACCCGACAAGATTCGCATCCAGAAATGGTACACAATCTACAAGGATCACATCACCCTCAAAGACTACGAGATTCATGATGGCATGGGCCTCGAGCTCTACTATAACTAATTCCTAGCTAATATCCTATGCTATGCTGATTAATTCACCACCATATGTGTCCATGTATAATGTATCTTTCATTCATCTGCACTATGGTCATTGAACCCCAAATTTGTTTTCCTTTTTATTAATTGTGATTTCGTGTATCTTCTTACTCTACAATGATCATTTTTCATTCCAAGTTCAGAAACCGAATTAAGGCGTGATTGGGAGTGATAGGCATTAGGCTGAGGCAAAGGGATGAATTGGTGAGAAAAAAAAAATATGAAAGCATAACAAATTTAATAGCTTTTTTTCCTAATGATACTTGGATTATTACACACAGAGTTGCCCAACAATACTTACATCCGTGGACTAAATTCCCAAAAGTGATCAGTGATGCAATCAGATAAAATATTGAGAACAAAGCATCCTCGCTAATGCCCATAAATTCCTATGAACAACTATGAAACAAGTTGAAATTTTTAGTAGTAGTTTCATTTTCCCCTTTTCAACTCCATAACTCATCGACTTCGGTGGAATTGTGTCATGTTTAGCCTTCAAAGAAACCTATATTGTGGCTTCAGCAGCACCAAAAGGAGTCAAGTTGGCAACAAGGAAGAGGAGGATAATTAGCAAATTAAAACATGTAATTACCCATGGCTTTTGCCTTTTTACCAACAGCTTGAAAATTGTTGTAAAATCTCGCTGCTATTGATGATCAGACTGTTGGTAACATGTTTTCTAAAATAAAGTTACCAAGATTAGTTACTGTCAAATTACCGACGATTAAAGGCCGACCAATCGATAACTTGGCGAGCTTTTGAAAATTTGGACATGAGTCACCAACGCTATTATTGACGTCAAAACCGTTGCCAATTTGAAAAATTGAAATTGTCCACGAGATGTAACTTAGCGGACTTTTGGAAATTTTGACAGTTAATTTCCAAAATTGTTAATAACGAGGTGAGTAAAAGAAAATGTCCAAAAATAAATTCGAGAAGCTGCTTTGATGGTTGGACTTCTCATTGGGCCTATACGACTATATGAATACATTATATATATATGTTTGGTTTCCACACAATATAATTTTATTTTTACTTAGGCTATAAGTAAATTATTTCTTTTAAAAAAATTAGAGTAAGAAATGATAAAGAAAATATTTCTAATAATTAGAAATAATATGACAAGTAACTTGTTACAATATTGATAAAATACATGCAATTCTATGATGGATCATGTCATGAACCATATCTAATATCTCTTACCTATTATTTACAATATAGTCTTTATGTGTTGAAACTAATATGCAGAAAACCCTTTTAACATTTTAAAAATGTTTTTCTTTGTCCATGGTATATAAAACCATCAAATAGAAATGAAAAAAATGATTTTTTAAAAAATTAATTTGGCCATAGTCTTCTTTTTTTGTCAAAGCTTCTTAAGTCTTAACTCAAAAGAAGATGGCTTGAGCTTTCTCTATAGACCCTTTATGAAGCCCACTTAGTAGTGTTGTCTGAGATTTTTGTAATATTTTGTGTGCATAATACTGTTGGATAGGCCGTAAAGCCGTTTCCCCATTTGTTTGGTTGCATGCCAGTAAAACAGACACCATGCATACAAAGACAAAATCGAAACGATGAAAATTGAAAAATTATAAAAAGTTAATTTTTGATTATTTATATAAAATATTAAGTTTCATCGTTTTATTCTTTTTTTTTAATGAAAGTGTAACAAATAAAAAATTCAATTTCATGAGAAATACTCCATTAATTTACGTTTATAATTTGATTTTAATTTTAACACTATTAAGTCTTTAGTAGATGACTTTTTCTGTACAAAATTAATCAGCCCCATCTTATAATAAACTTTAGTAGTCTTTAGCAGCTGCATTCACAAAGACTTCAACATGACACATCTGCTTAAACTATAATAACTTCAAGTCAGTTAATTTATGCACATAATATCTTATACTCTCTTTGTTTGGTATGAATTATTAACTTAGAGAAAAAGTTGTTCTTTATTTCTTTCCACTCAAAATTTCAAAGATTATTACTTACCATACAATATCTCTGTAGAAAGAACAAATGAGAAAAGATAACATTTTTTTCACATTGAAAAGATATAAAAGTACACTTTAAAAGATAAAATATTTTAGAAAATTAACAATATTAATTATATTCCTTAATATGTGTATTTTTTGTATAATTATTTTAAAATGAAGAGAGTAATAAACTTTCTGCAACTATTAGTAGTATGAAATTAAAACAACTAATTAATATGCAAATACTACTAATCCTAGGGATTACATAATGAAAGAAATAAGAATTTATTTGTATACTTATGCATTGCAATCCAAGATTTGCAATGCAATAATGCCGGAAAAAGGGAAAAAGAAAACATGGTTTTCATGAGTGAAATGTGGGGATACTCATGAAATGGGAAGATGCCTCCCGATTCCAATGCAAAGAAAACAATCTCCATGAACTACGCCTTTGTTACTGAAAACAATGGAATTCAATTCAACTCCTCGGAACCACCATTCTTTGTCTTTGCACTTCGTGAAACCGCATGCCTCCTTCATTTTCTTCTTAATTTGGACACACACTTCCAATGCTTTCCCCTTTGACCATTTGACTCCTCATTTTTACCCTAATTTTCATCCATCAATTTTTTTTTTGGTACAAGAGAAAAAACAAAACAAAAAACAAACAGAAAAACCCCAAGCCTAGACTCGGGCAAAGCTAACTCTTGAAGCATCTGCCAAAAGAAGAGAGTCCAGTCCAGCAGGAGAATCCCAGAGCATCAACACGAAATCCTCGAGCTGATTCAAATCAAAATATGTTTGTTTACTATTTGACACAAATTAATGGTTAGGAATTGATTTCTAGACTTTCCCCTCTTAATTTATATGTTCCTCTAGCTCTTACCGTTTAACCTAACTATCATGAATAATTTAATTGAAAACTTATAATAAGAAATTAAATTCTACACATTAGCATTAATAAGAGATATGTAGGGAGTCAAATGGCAAAACGTCATAAAAATGGGCAAAAGGCTCGGCCATCAAAACGGCAACACAGCACGTGAAAGTGTCTATGAAATTTGGAATAATTTTTTCTCCTTTTGGTTGCACCAAACCTTTCGAGTCTGAGTATTAAGTGAGTAATTTTCTCATAATAAATTATTTTAATACATACTCCTTTCATTTCCTCATAGGATAGCTCAAGTGTAAGAGTTGGAGGACATATACGTTGGGTATGAGAAGTTCAGAGATCATTTTCTGGCGGGTGCAATTTATTTTTCTGATGTATTAAAAAAAAAGTTGGTAGGATTGGATATGATTTTAATATTCCAAATAGTTTGTTGTTTTAAGATGCTAATGCATTTTTTTTCCTTCTATACCCTTATTTATTAAATTTTCTCTATCCACTATGTTTATTGCAATTCTTGATATAGTTACCGTTATCCTTAAAAATATAACACCACAAATAAGGGCAATTTAGTCAAATTGTATTATCTATGATTTTTTTCTTATTATTTTTATCACAACCTTAAACTACAAACTTTCTCGAATAGAGAACTATCAACTAGATACTTAATGATATGTTTGATTAGTAGGAGTATAACGTTATGACCTCTAAGCTCATCAGCTTTGGTATTGGTCTGGTCCCACACCCACGTGTGGCTATGGCTTAGGACTCAACGAACACACACATGTTAAGGTGGTTTGCTTGGGATTGGGATCAATCTGTCTGTCTTCAACGTTTCACGTGCATGGATTTAATTCAATTCAATTTAATTTAGAAACCCCATGCAATTGCAATGACACTCGTGTTCATAATTTAGACCAAACCCACTTTGCCCGTCAAATTGCCACAACAAGTATTTCAAAAACCATGTTTTCTGTTTTTTTCAGATCCCAATCTCTGAACTTTGAACTCGATCAAACACCCTCAAAGTCAGGTTTCATCATTCATTCGTGCAGCTTGACAAATGGATAAATTAAGTAATTGACTAGTCGCACTTAAAATTTCCGGCCGAATATTGAACCCTTGCACAACATGGAGTTGAGGTAACAAACTTAATTCTGCCTCACATCAACTAAACTCTCAACTTAACCTCCACTATACTTCCTATGGTACTCTAACTTGTCACAAATTTTTATGTCCGAAAAAAGAAAAATTACACCGTTTAAAAATTGATCTCTAAATTTTTCTATCATATGTCACAAATCATTTAAACTATTATTCGGGATAATGTTATGATTGTTTTATTTATATTTGACTTTTACAAATTTAAGGAAGTATTTTTTTTCTCAGACACTTAAGTCGACACCTATTCTTAGCTGTACACCTCTACAACACTTGTATTTTCAAAAAACATACAATTTTTAAGAGCATGAAAGTAATTGTTAATTTATCACTTGAAGAACTAAAATCAAAAGCATTTTCAATGATGATGATCAATAAATGAGTGAAAATCATTAGATAGATTAGCTATTTTTATAGACAATTAGTCTTTTTACAAAGAAAACATCAAAGCAATTTTCTAAGCTTTATGATAAGAGCTTCATAAAAAATATCAAGATATATATATATATATATATATATATATATATAATATAGGGAGTTATACATCTATATATGTATCTATATATGTTGTGTCCCTATGTCTTGCTTTTCAGATTTTAGTCGTGTCGCGGTACTGGTGTTGTATCCCTTCATAAGACACCCTGACGCTCAAGGCAGTGCAAGTCATGTTGGGAGAGAACACAGAGGCTCAACTAGAGTGAATACTAATTAATAATAAATAAAATGTTATGTAAATGAACAATAGAACTTGTATTTATAGGATTGGAGTTCGTGGTAGTTGTCTATGAAAGTGTGAGGATGACCCTCTAAGTTGGTCTTCTGGCGCGGGAAAATGGATTTCAGTTGTCCTGCCTCAGTTCATTGTGTCTTAGCCTTCACGTGATCGAGCGGACACTGTTCTAAGTCATCCAGTTCAATCTTATGGGGAATGCTTCTATGGATGTCTTTTAGTCGGCTAAGATGGCTTAAAGCTCGGTGACCTAGAAATCGGTCAAAACAAGGTGGCTTAGAAGTCGACCCTCTGTTTTTTTCCAAAATGAGCAAGGTTGTATCCCTCTTGAGCTACTTGCTTGTCACCCTTTCGACTATATTACCTTCAAGTTACTTCATCCGAATTTTAGCGAGACATCGTATATTGTATCTCTTACGGGTTACTTGCTCACCGCTCGACAGACTGTATCCCTCATGGGTTACTTATGTCCAGTTTCCTTTCGGGATGAGCCAGGTTGTATTCTTTTCGGGTTACTTGATCACTACTCGGCGAATTATATCATTTTCAGGTTATTTGTGTCTGACATCCTTCCATGACGGGCTAGAATGTATCCCTTGTGAGCTAATTGTTCGTCGCCCAGTGGACTGTGTTTCTCAAGGGTCACTTGTGTCCAAAATTTTCGCCTCGGGACAGGTTTGAATGTACCCTTTCAAGTTACTTGCTCGCCGCCAGAAGTCCATGTCAGTTCTTCACCATTTGAGCCAATTATTCCCCAAGCCTCTACTCGTTCAAAGAAGGTATTCACATTTTCTCTTGGATTCAATTTTCCTGTGAACGAATCCACGTCTAATTGTTCCAATAATCCATGTGGTATCTCCATGACTTGAACTTCTTCAGAAAAGAGGGAATAAACATATCATATCTAGCTTTCCGAATACGGAGGGTGGGTGCCTGGCTGCCTGCCCTTACATCCATTAGTTCTCCTTGAACGAGGTGTGAATTTCTCAGTATGTAGGAGATGAACTCATCTTCGTGACGTGGACTTCATTTGTGTAAACTCATTTGTCACAAGAGTTGAAGGAACCTTTATTCGTTCCCTACAAACGACACAGATTGTCCAGACCTGAAAAATCTGAGCAAAATTTCTCTTGGTTGCAACATGAGATCATAGGGAGATGAGGCAGTTGTTGTCCCTGAAGTCACGACAGAGCTCCAGGTTCCATGGAGAGGGGAGTACTTGCATAAGACACTCAAACGTTCAAGTTAGTGTAAGTGTTGGGAGAGAACCATAGAGACACAGTTAGAAATCAAGTGTAAATGGTAAGAATGAATAACATGTTATTGCATGAACGACTGAACTTGTATTACTATATTCGTAGCTCGTGGTAGTTTTCTTTGCAAGTGTGAGGCAGGAAGACCCTCTAAGTTGGTCTTCCGAGTAGGTAGATGACCTTTGACCGTCTTATTCATTATGCCTTGATCTCAGTGACGGATCTAGAAATTTCATGTAGTGAGGGTAATATACACATATAAATTCGAGAAAAAAAAACTAACATATACTATTAAAAGTGAGGACATTTTTTATCAAATGGACCATAAAAAACCACATACTTTTACTGCTCAAGTGAGGGCATTTAGCAATGTGGAACATAAGTGATGACATTTTTTATCAAAGGGGACATAAAAAAACCACATACTTTTACCACTATTTTTTTTCAAAATTAAGTGAGGGCACTTGCCCTCATACTATTACACTTAAATCCGGGGAGAGGGTAGTTCACTTGGTGAGTTAAGGAAATGAAAAGGATTTGCAAGGTGAAGGGTCAGGGTTCGAATCTGTCCCTGCTTGACCTTCATCTTATTCATTGTGCCTTGACCTTCAAGTGGCCGAGCAGACACTGGTCGGATGGGATGCTTCTTCCCGAGTCATTCAGTTCGGCCTTATGACAAATGCTTCTATGCATGTCTTTTGATCAGTCGAGCTGTCCTCAGTTCAGGTGACTTAGAAGCCGACAGACACAATCTTAAAAAAAAAATTAATTAAAGTAAAAACGTTAATTAAAATCATAAATGTATTATATGCCATCTGATTCATCAATTTGCCACCACGACACTGACATACATACTTACTTACATAGAGTTGGTTCAATGACACTATCAAGTTTTTCTTTGAAAATTGCTCACATGATTATGAAATTGAAAGTGAACCACTGATGGGGACGGGACTTGACCTACCATTCTAATGTCTTGCTGGTTAAACCATACCAGATCATATATTAAGAAATAAATAAAACAATGTCGATGATTCTATGATGTACTTTATATTATTTGCTCCAAGAAGGTGAGAAGAAAATCGTGGAGAGGGGACCTACATGCTGACAATAATTCGGTTTGAAGTTTATTTGAATTATAAATGTTTAAAAAATCTTATAACATGAATATTTATACGAGTGTTTAAAAGAATTTATAAAAATACTACATTAGGTCCTATTTATAAGAATTAAATAGTAGAAAAATCTTGATCTTTTCTGTAAGAACTAAATGAAATTTTGTGTTATATTAATTATTTTTCCCAATGATGTCTTTATTAATTTATCTAGTAAAATGTGTCTCATTAAGGAGTATCTCCCATTCCCACTCTCCAACACTAATAACAAAGGGTAGTTTTGAAAGTTTATTTAATTTAGGACAAATTTAATGCATTTTAACTAATTCAACAATATTTTTTAAATTGTTTTTAGATGGAGCAAAAAAAAAATCTTTTAAACTATGTGAATTTTTTTTCCTTATAATTAGGATCGGAGGTAGTAGTGTATAACTCACTTATAAGTTGGTTTGAGTTTATTTTTATAAGTTATTCAAATTAATTTATGAATAAAAAATTATGTTTATCCATACTCTATTTTCAACTCATTTCAATTATTAAATTAGCTTATATACACAATAGGTACTTATTATTATAAGTGTATATTAATTCATCTATTCAAACGCATCCAAATATATAATTGTATAAGCACTTTAAAACACGAAGGGTGCTACAAGTTCATTTGTTGAATTTGAAAACGTAGGAGGCACTAGTCAAAGAGTTCAATCCTCGGGTTTATGTAGATCAGTAGATGAAACAAATTCTACCGAGAAAAATGAGTAGCTTGCGGTTTGTGCTAACTTCTAAATGCCAAAACAAAACCAAAGTGTTATTGATACTCTATTTTGATAAGGACAAAGTCTTCCTTTTACTTTTTTATTCATATATATGTCAATATTTTGTTTCCTATTTATTTATCCTTTTTTTCAATTTTATTAAAGTATTAATTATTTTTATCGATTGAATCCTTAACTTAATGGTAGTAGGAAAAACTAAAGAACTAAAATTAATAAAATAGATAAAAGAGTATATTAAGAAGTTATGTATTACAATCTTATTAAAATAGATAATGTATTACAAAAACATTAAATATTATTTTTTTATACACGAAATCTTACAGTTTAAATATCAAGTGAGAAAGTAATTTTTTTTTTCACTCTATGCCATAATTAATCAATTCCATTATCTTAAGATGGTAATGGAGGCAAATCAAATTTCATATAATATCTACAAATAGAAAGCCATGAAAGTTACAAGCCTCATATTTGCCTATCAAAAAAAACAAGCCTCATATTTGCTAACTTTTTTTTTTTTGTTAAGCAATATGAATTATATTGAAAAGAAGTACAAGGGGTACTTCAATCATATTTGCTAACTTAAAAATTGAAAACCAAAACTAGCAACAAAAGCAAGCGCTAAGAAAGTCCAAAAACCTAAGCCTATAAGCTAATTTCAGAAAAGGAAAGACAGATTAATTATACCTTACAATTTGATGGATCCCACTACGGATTTACTTCTAACATTAATTATGTTTTGGTTGATTTGACAGATTTGTCCTTACATGATATCATATTACTATTATTTTGAAGTTATTCATAAACTATGTTGTTAAATAACCCATAATTCATTTTCCGATCGAAGCACAAAAAAAACCCATAATCCATAGAAAAAATTGAGTTAAGTAATTCATAATCCTAGGTGGACCAATCATATTTAAAGTAAGTTGAGTATAATTTTCGTATTTTATTTATAAATAATTTTATTGATCCATTGGGGTAGATTAAGTAACCCGCATGGATCATTTAATCGACCCATAAAAATATTGTATGTAAAAGATGAAATTATTTTTAATTGGTAAAGTTTGGAAATTATATTATACCTTGCATATTATCTAGTTCAGTTTAGGTGGAGATCCTAGTTTCCCACATGGAAATAGAGGGGAAAGAAATGGAGCATCTACAATGATTACTTTCTCCACTTCATCGATCATGGTAGTAAGACATTTCTCTACATATGCAAAATGATTATCCCCAATTAAACATTTTGATGCTAATTCAATCAATGAGCCACAATCAAATGATACACAGCATGTATAAGATCCAAACAAATGGTTTCGCACAGTAGCACAAACGTTTTAGCCCCGCATCGTGTAAACTACACTGGAGATCCCTAGCAGCTTACATAAAAGGGAACCCAAATCTTGGTTAATATTGAATAGCAATTGTCCATAATAGAGGAATAATCATTGTTTTCTTCAACTTCAGATAAACAAAAATATGGCAATCTTCTTTATAGAATGTGAAAGTTTACTTCATATTCAGTCTCCTCTAGTAAGTAAGAGTGGTAACTACATCCTTCAAACTTCACAAATCAAAGCTAAAAACCAAAGTCTCATGTGCCACACCATATTAAGCAAATATACTCAGAGGACCTGTCTTATTTGACGCATCCAATCCACGTTCAGCATTCCTAGTTCCTGTAATCAAGACCCTGCGAAACAGATTTTAAAGTCACATAGAGGAACACTTGCAAAAGTAAAAAATACTCTTAGTGATTCAGGTTCCCTGCACCGGATACCATGCATTCGCTCAGTCAAGCAAATTGAGTCATATGATCAAGATTAGTCGGTTCATATACTTCATAAAAAATTCAAGATCAGACAGTAGATATAAATTTAAAATCTAAACGTTCTTTTACCGAACAACTCAGATTGCGTGACAGAGTGAATGTAGCAATTCCCTGCTGCCAGGGAATCCAATTCCTACTATAGCATGTATGGAACTCATTCTAGAATTGATTTTAAACTAGAATCAATTATGGGGAGAAACTTTGGTAAGTAGCTTCTGTTTACCTCAACATTGATTATGAGGGAAAAAAAGATCCAGCATGCTATATGAATATTTCAATTTCGAGTTATTTTTTAAATTTTACCTTCTAGTATCTTTGCTGCCTGCAGAATCTGTCAGAATGGTCAATCTTTTTGCTGTCTTCATGAAGTCACTGCAATGTGATGATTAAACAAAATTAAAACCCCCCATTAAGCATTACAAAACTCCAACAAAACATTCACCAGTTAAAAACATGAAAAAAGAAAAGGTTGTATTGTACCTGAAGGGTTCTTCACCAGTATGTTTAACAGCACCTGTGGAGTCACGGTAGAGCACATGACTCAACAGCTCAGACCTTTCCATTCCAAACATGTTGGCCAGTCTCCTATAAAGCTCTTCATAAGAACCAACACGTGACAGGTCCAGTGTTCTTCCCACATCTTCTGACTCCAAGAAAACCTTGCAATGACCAGTGTCCAAACCAAGTTGCCAAGAGAATTCACCACTAGAAGTAGTAGAAGACTTTTCTGGTGATGATTGGATTTGAGAGTCACCAAAAAACCACTTCTCTTTCTTTGGTGAATTACAATTCTGAGACAACAACACATTATCATCATCACTAGAAGCTCTTCTTCTAGAAATTTGTTGCTCAGTGAGTATCGGTTTACCAAAAAGCCAAAATTGGTGTCTCTTCACATCATCATCAGATTTCTCCAAACTTTTTTGAGAATTTCCCATGGTGAGCAAGCATGATAAGCTTTCCTTGCTTTTATGATCATGGTTGGTTATGTTAGTTGGAAGCACCCCCAACTGCAGTTTGTTGTGGAGGTGGATATCTGAGAGAGATATTCCAATTTGAGCATGCCTGGCTCCCTGTATGCCTGCAGGAGCATTGTCAGATAGACAACACAAGGGGCTGCTAGGCCCGAGGGGGTTGCCTGAAAACGCCGGTAACGGAAATTGAATGTCAAGCGGGAAGTCCGGGTGTGGCGGAAACCGGAGCTTCTTCCGCGGAGGAGAGAAGGGTGTGAGATGGTGGATGGTTGACATGTTTGAGACTAACTCAACCAGCCACGGGCTTACACGCTTCACATTGTGTAGCAAATCTGGCTCGTCCCAAGTAACCTGCAGTGATATTAACAAGATCAATCAAGGTTGTTGCATGAAAGTCTTTCTAAAAGATTAAAAGCATGTTTGGACCAGCTTCTATTTCTGCTGAATCAATACTGGCACCAAGAAGCTACTCATCACAGAAGCTTCTAAATACCATTAGGCATTAATTGTGTATTATGAATCATCTGTTGAAAGATTTCGAAACAATCAAGTGTAAAAAAACCAAACATTCCCTAATGAAAATTGGCAGTTCAAACTCTGAAACCAAAATGTTCATAGATCAAGAACAGCGACATATTAAGAGTTTGTTTGGTTTTTCGTCGGGAAACCACATAATCAATTCCGTTGTAGCAAAACAAATTTTGGATGAAAATACTGATGTTTGAGAGTCATTTTCTAGAGTTGATTTCATGCCCATTCTAGAATAAGCTCGTCTAACATAATCAATTGTGAGATTTTGCAACTGAATTTCACAACATTATCCAACAAAACTCACTTTTTTCATTAATATATCCAAAGTTCGAAACATAAAACACTTCACTTTCACCCCATTTTTACTAATAATCAATTCTACTGAAATCGATTTTACTGAAAATCAATTGTGACAAACGTTGATCCAAACACGCACTAACATAACCAGATTCTCAAGAAAACTTTACAAAATCTGAACCTTAACAAAGCACAAACACAGCCCCAAAGAGACATAAGAATTGAGCTCCTTCTGGCTCATATGGACTAATATAACAGTTTAGAAACCAGATTCGTCAAAACATGCATGTTCTCTAAAACCAAAATTCCAGTGTGTTAAATTTGTGAAATTCTAACCACAAAGAGTGAGACTAGAAGAGTACCTGAAGAAGTCTCCAAGGGGAATTAGGCCAACGTATAGGATCAACAACCTGAACAGAAGCTATGGTCCCCATAAACCAGCTTATCCTTGAAGAATCCTCAGTTTCAAATGGCATCTTAAACCTCATCCCAGAACACCATTGAATCCTCATAGCAGCTTTCACAGCTGAAGTCTTGATGCAAAACTCAGGAGTACTAGCTCTCGGATAGTAAACAACCTCAAAAGCTTGATTGCTCCCAGCCAATGCCATAGCTTCCCTCACAGATTCACCACTCACTTTTGGCCTTCCAACACCGCCAGGACTCGAGTTGCCACCGCCACAACCATTCCTCAAAAGCTTACCTTCTTCTCTCAAGAACACAGAAAAAGCCCCATAAGGCCCAAGACCGCAGTTTCCGGCACCGGCGCCGGAACTCCACCCGG
Organism: Lotus japonicus; assembly: GCF_012489685.1. Classification (NCBI taxonomy): domain Eukaryota; kingdom Viridiplantae; phylum Streptophyta; class Magnoliopsida; order Fabales; family Fabaceae; genus Lotus; species Lotus japonicus. Next base: position 22,267,532 of record NC_080043.1, read on the forward strand.
ACGGCACCTCTGCCCCGCCGCCGATACCCCTCTTGGCCCGGCGAATCCCGACGCAGAGATCGCCGTTTTCAGCTCTCAGAAACACGACAGAGTCCCCTGCAACGAGCTTCTTCTGGTTGACAAAACTGCTCCACCCGGTTGTCAGCAAGTGCCGGCGCGGCGTGCCTCTGTATATGTGCCGGAACTTCCAAACCTCGCCGTGAACGTCCTTGGCGATGACGGTCTGAACCGGCGGTTCAGCCGAGTAATCCAGCCGTGGGAAAATGGTCTCCGCGCAGTACCGCGGAACAGAGAAACCGCCACCGTTGTTAGCATCGGACTGTGTTAACGTCTTGGCGAACGACGCTGGCTTCTCTGAACCCTCGGTGGCGTTTCCATCAGAAGCACCATCACCGCCATCTTCGTGATCAAGCTCTGAGTTTCTCAGGGGAACCAGCCTCATCTTGGCGAACACTTCATCGGTTTCTGGGTCGGCGGAGAATTTCACGGCGGCGACGCGGCAGAGGATGAGCGGTGGGATTCTTAGGGAAGCTGCGAAGTCCACGCTGCACTGTGCGTGTTCCGCGTGCCCCTGTGGGAAGTAGAACACCTTGGAGTTCACCGGCGGCATCTGAACCATGCCGCCGGCGCATGCGTGCCATAGCTGTGGATCCAAGCTGCTTCTGTCAGCTTCCTTCATTGAATGAGTGATCAAACAGTGCCACAAAGCAGGTTTGATTGTTTTCCTGATGGGTTTCCCTCAGTGAATCCTGTGGAGTCAAGAGAGATCCAAAATGAGCTGAACAATCAGAAGGTGAAACAGAGAGAGTACTCTGTTCTGTTTTACTCTGTTTTGTTGAAACAAGAGAAAATGCTTTCACCTTTTGTTAGAGAGTGAAAATGTGTTTGGGAGAGTTAGATTGATGGCTTGCACGGTTCCACGGTGTGAATCTTCCAACCCCACGTTCTGTTTTCAAAGGTGCATCACATGTGAAAGGTTCTTCTTGCTGCTGAATTTTCCAATCTTTCTGAGTTGGTTTTCTTCTGGTTTACTCAATCAATACCAAAGTGTTACCTGAAACATTATGAACATACTGAGATTTTCAATACAATTTCAACAGATAGTAGCTACTAGAAGAGATTCTGAATCATACCTTGAACAAGTTCCATCATGCAAAGATTTCTTGTTGTGATTTTTCTTTGTTTCTGGCTCTTATCTTTTGGATGGTTTCTCTCAGATCTCAGGGAAAGAAGGGAAAAGAAAGGGACAACCACTTTTTCTCTTCTACATACACGGACACGGACATAGACACTCTAGACTCTGGAACCTATAAACTAAACAAACAATCAAACCAAGCCTATTGCTGAGCCAGCCAAACCAAACACTTTTTGTCTATTTTTTTAATTTTATTATTATTTAATAATAATTGGTTCGATCACTCATTTCAAACACCGTTCCTTTAAGCAAATGGTTAGAAGTTCTAACTCTTACTCTTATAACTCATACCAAATTCAGGGTTAGGGTTGTTAATGGCGAACAATGTAATGTAGCAGCTAGCCCAAAAAACGCTATCTCGAGCGCTATAATGGTAAATATCGAACAATAGCGGTTAATAGTGGAGTAGCTGTGAACCATCATGGCACTATGCTATAGCATTATTGCGTCGCTATAATGCACTATTAACAAATCTGATATCAATAGCTCGGTAACTGACTGAACGATGAATTAGTCTCATGACACACCCAACCATTAATCAAGAATTAAAAAACTAATGAGGAGATGGGAGATGGAGTTGTGTTTTATTGCCAAAAAAGAGTGAGGGAGATAATTACCATAAAGTCACGGTATCGTGTCAGGAAATATGGCTGAGTTGAGGTGAAAAGTAAACGAAGTTAATAAGCAAAAGTCCAAGTGTGGTGAAAGTTACTTAAAACAGTGGCAGCGGTAAAAGGGGTTGATTTTGATTATATGGCACTGGTCAGTGTTAACTGCTGTAACTCAACTCAACATCCCTGCCACCCACTGACTACATGCCTGCTATATCAGTCACAAGCTGACAAACTAACGCATTTTGACATTTTACTTTCTTTAATGATAACAATAATAAATATAATGTAAGCACAAAGTAAAAGGAAAGTTGTTTGTTCTTATCTTACCCCTCTCTTGGGATTTGGGTTAAGAGCAATCCTACATTCACATTTTAATTAAGATTGATAGGTTTATATATTTCACGATTAACACAAGTAGAAATTAGCTTAAAGAATGAGTCATTCAATTTTGATCTAATGGCTCAGATTCACTGACCACGTGAATTTAAGGATTTTTAATCGTAGAGAATCCAAATTCCACAATTTATGGCATGATTATGGCTTATTTCATCTTTTATTTATGAAGTTAAAAGTTTAATATTTTCTTATTTGGTTTTTCAAGGTTTTCACATAGCCTTTATCACTTATAGACTTTTATGCTATGTTTGGTTGGAGGGAGGGGAAAGGAAAGGGAAAGAAAACACGGAAATCGAGGAGTGAATTTAGTCCAAATTCACTCCTCGATTTCCGTGTTTTCTTTCCCTTTTCTTTCCCCTCCCTCCAACCAAACGAAGCCTAAGTCTTGATTTGTTGAAATCCTGGCGTGGTAGCTCATGTAATGGTCTGATTTATCATATAACATTCAAGTATACCAACAAATCTATTTGTAAATATGTAAACAAATTTATAGCTAACGAGAACAAATATAATAATATCAATATATCATATAAGACAAAGTCATCAGCTTCTATCTATAAAAGTTTATATGATTAACTAATTATATAGTCTAATATGATTAAACATATAAATAGGTTAATAAGTGTATAATTTTGAGATATTATAATAGAAATTCAATGTAAAGATAAAAAAAATTAAATAGGTCGGCATATTAAGCTTACAAGCCTTTCTAAGTGGATTAAGCCTAACCCTTTTAACTAAAAAGACTTTTCAAAAAGTCTTAACCTTATCTATTTATTTATTTGGTCTGGCCTAGCCTGGCCTGAGGCTGATGTAGGCTAGGCCATGAGCTTGTGTCGGCGGTCTGACCAACTTTCATCCCTACCAGCAGTCATGAGAATAATTCCCTTGAAGTTTGGAGATTACTTTAAGTCAGTAGACATTTTCCAACAAATCATTCTTCTTCATATACACTGCCAAAAGATTGAACAGTATACTATATGCTTAAAACGTCCAACTAATTATCGGTTGTGCTACACTTTGTTGGTGTTAAGATTTAATTTTCGTTCATAAAAATGAAACACATTTTGTCACAAAATTGTATATCGCCACTCAGGATAAGATGATAGTCGCTATTGTAAGTAGTGGATATTGAGAGTTCATAAAAAATATCTTACCCTTCTCTTTATTATGGAAAATAAATTTTCCAGACCTCAATAAAATTCTAAGCCTATAGACAAATAGAAAAAAATGATATTATAAAAAATAAATAAAATGAGAAAATGTAATTGAAAAAAATATACATGAATGTATCAAAACACATCTTTGATAGTCATAAAAGGTTTTGAAATTATTTTTTGGCTATAGTTCATAAAGAAAAAACAAAGAAATAGGAGGCCCCCGAACTACAGTCTCATAGAGGAGACACCGGAAGCTTTGAACCATTTACATTCTAAATTATAATTTATTTTACTGTCACCCAATTTTTCAGTTATTTTAAAAAAAAATTATTGCATTATCATTCATATTTTACTTTTTTTTCTAGTAAGTTACACTCTACTTTCTTGAAATTTTTCCATGCAACACTAAATTTAAAAACTTACTCAAATATTACACTCAACCTCATTTATATTAAATGACACTACTAGAAAAATATATTGTGAATGATATAAATCTGTAGCTAATACGTACAAATTTAGTTCTGAATTTTCGTAAAAGTATCATAAATTTTTTATTGCATCATCAATTCATCATTCATAAGTGAACCATTTATGTGTGTAACAGGGCCGGCCCTGGGCCTGTGCAAGCAGGCCCACAGCCCAGGGCCTCCAAAAAGAAGGGGTCTTAAAAAAAAATTCAAATACTTTTTACAGCGTTTTTCTTTAAAAAAGCGCTTTAAAAAGTCCATCTTTTACAGCATTTTGTACTGCTGTATACTATTTTACAGCGGCTAGAGGTCTAAAGCGTTGTAAAAGGCTTTTTTTTTGGTTTAGTGTACCTATTAAACTTTCTCCAAAAAAAAATTTAGGGGTCCATTTTTATTATTAACCCAGGGCCTCCAAAATGTCGGGACCGGCCCTGGTGTGTAATGAACACAACTTTTTTTTGATAAAATACAAATTAAACAAAAATAAAGAAAAAGTCTAAGCAACGCGTCCAAGACACGCGACATGAGGGTCGTGGAAATGGTGACCAGAGAAGTGAGGGCCCACGATTTTTTGGTCGGATGAGGAAAACAAGCCTTCGTGGAAGTGGTTGGCCTTAGTTGGAATCCTTCACAAACTCACTTTATACTCCGTCGGTCACTTCCATTCAATTGTTTTCTCTTTTTGTTTTAAAGAAAGCATATAAAGATGGAAATCTTTAATATACACAAGTAAAAACTTGTGTAAGGTTGCACAAGCACATTTTGACCCATTGTAGCAGGTTTTCAATTTTTTTTTTAAAAAATAATTCAAAAACAAAAAATATATTTATTAGTGAATTAGTTAATCAAGGATTTAGGTTAATCACATCTAAGTTCATCTTTATCTTCAGTTCATGTTCATCATCCAACACCATGAATATGAATAACACCGATCACTATAGCAAATGGATTATAAGAAATCACTCGAAACAGTAAACCTGGAACAATGTACTCTTGCAAAATCCGTGAGAATCTAGATACTCAAAACCCATTAAGCCCACCTTCATGATGGGAAGGGAAGCATCAAATCCCAATTGAAAAAACACCCAGAAAAAAAATATTAATCTTTACAGACCTAGAAGAAGAAAATTGACTCCAATCAAAACATCTGAAAGTAACAAGCAAACAAGCAGATACAGTAAGAGTAATGCATGCGAATCTCCTTCATCTTCCTCTTTTGATTCTCGTCTCGAAGACACAGTTGTTGGGGGAGCCGCACCGCCAGATCTGCCATAATAACCACCACAACACCACCCACCAGTAATGGCAACCCCAACCCACCACAAGAGAGTAGATGACACGCGAAGAAGAAAGAAGACGCGTGCGGCTTCGATAGAGGCTACAGATACAGCCCAAACATGCGGTGGAAACCGCCGTACCGGAGCACCACCGAGCGAAACTGCTGCTGCCCGCTCCCTGTAATTGCCCACTGCTTCTTGCAGATTGGTTCCCACAGCCTCTCGTCACACGCCGCTGTGTTCCACTGTTTGCTCACTCGCCAGCGACCCTGCATCCATGTGCTTCAGCACCTCGAATAAAACGTCCCAGATCTGCAAGCTCAATTACTAGCGGCGCGAGAGGAGAAACAGCGGCGGATCGGACCTCGTGAGGGAGATCGGCGAGGAGCGCAGCGCGTGGCGGCAGAGCTGGTGACAAAAAAGGAGCGTGGCGGCGACGCGATTTTGTGGAAGAAAGAAGGAGAAGAGGTGGTGGTGCGGTTGAGAAGGAAGGAAACGAGGTCAAGAGGGAGAAGGAGGTGGTGGTGGCAGCACGACCATGGATGTGTGGCGGCGAGGCCAAGGAGGTGGTGGTGGCGGCGAGCCCATGGGAGAGATGAAGTAGGTGGCAACTAGGGTTTTGTTAGAGGATGAAGGGTGATAATGAAAAAGATTAGAAAATAAATATTGTGATTAGTAAAATATGTTTTTTGAATTATTTTTTTTATAAAAAACCTGGAAACCTAGTACCACAGGTCAAAAGGTGCTTGTGCAACCTTACACGTGTATATTAAAGGCCTCCTATAAAGATATGGGCGCATCTAATATGCACAAAGATTTCTTTGTGCAACCTTACACAACCCAACCAATTGTCCTTTTTACCCTTATTTCAAAAATTAATTTCATCTTCATCCTTATTATCATCTTCATCATCTTCAACCCAAAACAATCTAGATTCATAAAGTACCACGTAGCTGCGTTTTGATTCTCAGAATATAATAGAGTTTCAATTGTTGTGGACGTCGTTCCCCTTTTCATGGATTGTCGGCGACGTCGTTGGATACAAATCTCGCACCGTCGTGATGGGCCTCTCCTTCCTTTTCTTGAGGGCTTTCTTGTCGCCTGGTATGGGTCTGTTGGTGAGGAGTGGTGGCGGCGATCCTCACCGTGAAGTGAATTCTGTGTTCCGCTTCCACTGTGCGTTGCCGAGTACAACTTGGCCCCCATCGTGATGGGCCTTTCCTGTGTGCTCGTCGTTTGGTTCGGGTCCGTCGAGGTAGGGTGGTCTCGCCGTTGAAGCGAATTGCGGTGTCGCTTCTAGGAGAGCGGTGGCGGTGAACTTAAAGCTTGAAGCTTGAAGCTTTTGAAGCTCAACAGAACCCAAAATCACAGATCTCAGAAAATCCCAAAATCCAGTGGCAGAGGTTGGTGTTGAAGCCACAAACCAGAAGCAACCCACAATCCACCTAGCCACCTCCCGGTAACAGCCACCACCCCCACCTTAACCCACACCCAGCCACCACCCAACCCCATCCCCAATCCCATCGCAACCTTCTTCCTCAAACAGAAAAGCTGAAAACCAACTCTAGATCAAAAGGAAACCGAGAAAGAGGAGGAAGAACCAAAGCCCACAACTGAAAACCCTCCACCTCCGATCTCCAACTTCTGTTCATGATTTAGTGGTGGTGGTGGTGATTTCTGGGATTGAAGATGATGAAGGATGCAAATGGAATTAAATTGGGGAATAAGGGTAAAAAGGACAATGTGTTGGGTTGTGCAAGGTTACACAAAGAAATCTTTGTGTATATTAGAATTTCCCTAAAGATATGTTTGGTTTTCCATTATGTGTTTCTTTGGCTTGGCTTTTCACCAATACATTGTTTCCTTGGGGTGAAAATGATTAATCAGTCAAATTCAAAACAACAAAAATAAACAAATGGTCGCAATAAGTTAGATTGGGAGTTAGAAGTGTTGAGTTAGTGAGTTTGTGAGGGTGAGAAGTGTATGGCGTGTTGTGATTTAAAAGAGAGGTGGAGAAGAGAGAAAGAGAAAAGATCATGAATAGAAAGAAAGAATTGAGAAATATAGTACATTTAAAAATTGTTTAGTATGATAAAAAAAACATATATTGAAAAAAAAATTCTACTTTTTGGGTTTAAAAATCATTTTGTTTGGTAGAATATAAAAAGAACATATATTGAAAAGAGAAAAATCTACTTTTTGAGTTTAAAAATCATTTTAAACAATAGAAAAGATTTTCTAGCAATCATTATATAAAGTTTTTCAGATGAAAAAAAAAACTAACTAATTTCTTTCCAATTTTAAGAGACCAAGAAAAGTTGTGGGTCCCACATGATCTCACTTGCCTCACACCTCAATATAACACCAAATAAGGCACGATAATTGATTCATTTATACTCATATTTATTTTCTATCGATTTTCATACATTTTTCTTCATATATCTTTCTTCTATTCATATTACATTATCTATTATATCTCTCATTTATTCTTTATCCCATAAGGTGTAAACATGGATTTTCATGTGTGAATCAAACATAATTGGTTCCTCACCTCCCTCTCCTCAATCTCTTTCTTCCTACACTCTTTCCTAACAGACACACCCTTCAAGGGTGGAATTCGCCTGAGTACGGTGTCTTTTTGTCTACAGTAAAACAAGGTGTTCAACGACAACTTAATTCGTCGGACACGAGTTGGTAATACACTTCATTTTGAGCAAGCACCGACCCTAATTTGCCTCATATAAAAGCGATTTATTCACTGAATTCACCAACCCCTCTCCAAACCTCAATTATTACATGTTAAACACGTTTATTTTTGGGTAAAAAACACTTTTGGCCCCTGATGTTTCAAGTTTGTGCAAATTATGCCCCTACTCTATTTTTGTCGATGTTTCTACCCTTCATGTTTTCAAACAGTGCACAATCTACCCCTCCGTCAGTCAGACGTTAAAAAACTAACGGAAAGAACTGATTTGGCTTTTTTTTATATATTTTTTGGACCTGTCACGTGAAAATTACAAGTGAAATTGAAAAAAGGGGGCATGAGAGATTCAAACTCAAGACCTGTAAGTAGCAAAACATGCATTTAACGAGTTCAGTTACATACATAATTGATATATACATCAAGCAAATTTAATTTATATCATTTCCTTGATCATCATCAACTTCATATACTCTTCTTCATCTCTCCAATCCACTCAGGAACCTCTCATGAGAAAGTCTGACTGACGGAGGGGTAGACGCTGCACTGTTTGAAAACATGAGGGGTAGAAACGTCGACAAAAATTGAGTAGGGATAGAATTTACACAAACTTAAAACATTAAGAGCCAAAAATGCTTTTTAGCCTTTATTTTTCATATGAAAAGACTCCTCTTGTGAGAAGAATTGTAATGTTTAGAAATCACCCCGTATGAGAAATATTCTGATAAGTATTCTATATCATCATTCTACGTGGCTAAAATGACTCCAACTTGGAACAAATTTAAAAAATGTATTATTTTGGTAATCATTTTGCATTATTGAAAAAACCGAATTTGGAAGAGAAATTTTGTGTAAAATTAAAAAGTACAGGTAATGTAAAACTGCCAACAATATTAATTTCTGATTGTGATAACACATCAAATCATTACAGCTTCAACTCAGAAAAAAATTACCTGCAAAAAAATTGAAAGAAAAAGATAATAACAAAGTAATCACTAGTCACAACACAAGGCGACAAAATAAATAGAAGAACTACAAAGGGAAAGCAGCAGCATGTACGATATGGAGCCGATTTTAGCAAAAGCATATAGAGGCTATATTAGCATCATCCTGTAAGAGTTAAAAGGAATAACTTTCTCTGCTCTATAGGCATCAATCAGAATTAGCCATTTAAGATGTTTAGGTGAAACCACAATGTCGGTTAGTACAACCTTGCATGTAACATCAATCTATTCTGTTTTATTCAATCAGGCTCCAATGTTATCAAAATATTCAATGTTGAATTGATGTCATTTAAACATGTTTAACCTATACATGATCTTTGTATTTAAGTTAAGAAAGAAAGGACAACAACAACACAACAATATAACATCAAGATTAATTAATTAGCATAGGAGATAGGACCAACACTGTTCGACATAATTCATAGATAATTAGATTTCTTAAATATTTAGTTCAGAACTTATTCCATAAATAATATGTGTGAAGAATAATTTATTAGAAAGACTTATTTATTTAATGTAATATTTGAATTTTGAGATAATTAGTCTCATGATTATTGTAGAAAACATTAGCATAAAGAAAATAAAGAAAAGGAAGATCAAAAAGTTAATTATAAAGCGGCCATGAAATGAGTTTGATTGGTTGGTTAAGAATCAACATTGATACCGACACACAGCATGGAGACAATTAAGAGACATGAAACATGAAATGAAAGACACATGGAGAGATCACAATCAGTGTACAAACATTTGGGGATTTATAATTTAAGATTTCATTAATCTTATCTTATGCTCAAAGGTCATAACCTCTCTTTGCCGTCCCAACATGAAGAGAACCTCATTCATTCATGCATGCATTAACATATTAATTTTGGATTTGTAATAGTGCCCCTTCTTTTCTCTATCAGCTAGGAATTATGCATGCTAGCTTGTGTTTAAGTCTTTGCTCTTTTTTCTTTTTTTCTTTTCAAGAAATGGTCCATGTCCTTCAGTCCTTCACCCATTGATCGATCTTGATCAATATCAGAAGCAGCTAGAGTCTGCTCCTCCTAATCCCCCTATATATAAACTATTTTCTTCTTTCACATTTATTCATAGTGGGTGCTCCACCAAAATTCACAAGCATCCCAAAAGACAAAGCAATCCATTTTTATGAGCGAAAATAATGATGAATGTCACTGTTCTAACACCAAATCGGACCTACCTTCCAGGGAAGAAGAAATTGACAAATGAACATATAACTTTCACCATTGCCTCTCAATTAATAAACCTTGCATGTTACCCTGAAAAAAAACTGACATATTCCCATCAATTTTTTTCAACTTTGATATATATATAGTTTCATATTCTCTTATATCTCATTTTTAAATCACAGTTTTATACCACAACTGTGAACCATTAAAATTTGTTTTCTATTAAGGTAAGGGTAATCTAAATCACTTACCCAAGTCTAATATACTAATAAAATTATTTATAATTAATAAAGAATTCTTTTATTATATTATAAATCCACTTATCTTAAATATAATTACTTAATTAGTCCATACTTGGGCAAAATTACACACATGAGTAACTTAGACAATCCATTAAATTAAATATTAATAAATAAAATTATTGGATAGTAATTTTCAATATCCATATATTATAGTACTATTTTAAATGTTAATAAATAAAATTAGATTGATCTCCGCCCCTCATTTAAACCCAATTAGCCTTTTTTATCATTTTCTTCTTTTTCCTACAACATCATTTATCATATCTTATATTTCTCTTTTCTAATCCTATTTCTTTAGTGTAGGTGAAATTTATTGTTATGTTCTCATATAATTTTTTTTCTTCATAAAATACATTCTCATATATAAATAAATAAATTTTTAGTGAGTGCATGGATGGATGTATTGATGTCCATTGTGAACAGGCACAGCACATTATATTTAGGATGGAGCAGACCCCATCTCCAACCCAACAGCTACAACTTGATATTTCTTTGGTGTTTGCACTTTGCACTGAGGATAAGTGAGAGACCGCGAGAGTGATTGATGAAGAAGGAACCAGGAGAGCAGACACGTGGCCTTGGCTGAGGTTGCACGCGTGTCAGCATGAGAGAGGGATCCGGATGTATCATAGCTGTTCCTCGTTGGCATGCATCCATCCATCCATCCACATTGATGAAGAGAGGGTCCCAGCAGCATGGTGATGATGAATGATGACGATGATGGATGGATGGAGACTTGATCTCTCAGCTCAGAGGAATCTCTGTCGTTGTGTTGTGTTGTGTTCTTCTTCTTCTTCTTCAATTTTCTCTGTCAACATATAAGACTCAACAGGGAAAGAGAGAAAGTGAGAGAGAGAGGGTAACTAATTAACTTACTTGCATGTGTAATGTAATGTAACTACAACAACTGCTACACACAAGACAGGTCATGCATTAAGGTTAAAGTAAACGGGGTTATCGATCATTTATTGCATCTTGTCTGTATTTGTTTCAATGATGTGAGCTTTTCTATAAACACGGTCGGTGGTTGCCGGATTTCATTCGAGTGAGTGATGGAACAAGGCGCCACATGTTGTTGAGCAAATTATATAAAAAACCAAAAAGGGGTGTAATGTAATCTTGATCCAAAGCAGGGGCGTATCTAGGGAGGGGCAGGCAGGGGTCATCGCCCCCCAAGAATTTTGAATTTTCACCGACTATATGTATTTTTATATATAAAATGTTATAACATTTTGTTCCTCATCAAGTTGAAGTTCCTGACTTGAAATGATCGTCATAAGAAACAAGATGGAGATATGGAATATAATTATAGAATAAATATATTTTATTCTGCAATTGATTTGCAACTATCTGAATTAAATAGAAGATTTAATGCAGAGGCAGTGGAACTTCTCATACTTAGTTCAGCTTTAGATCCTCATAAGAAAAATTTTAAATCATTTGCCGTTTCAACTGAGACATTATCATTCAGATGTTTCCCGAGATCCTAATTTAGGAAAAAATTTCAGTTTACCCGAGCCTTACCAGAAGTTATTTGAACTGGAAAAACAACAATATTTCCATGTGTTGATAGATTGATACGTCTTGTTCCGACACTCCCTGTTTCAACAGCATCTACAAAACGATCTTTTTCGGTAATGAAAGTTGTTAAGACTTCAGCTTTGCAACAAAATCGAAGATGATCTTCTCATAAATTTATTAGTTGTATATATCGAGAGAGAAATTGCTGAAAAATCTCCATTGATACAATAATAGATAAATTTAGTACTACGAAAAAACGAAGAGTTATATTTAAATAATTTTTTATTATTTAAAGTTTATATAATATTTAATGAAGATTTTTTTAGTCTTATATTTCGCCCCCCCAACAAGAAAATCTTGGATACGCTCCTGATCCAAAGTAAACGAGGACATGATGATGAATGATGATCATATGAAAAATCACATTTGATCTTTTCTATAACAAAAGTTTTTTACCCTAGCTTACTATTTCAGTATTTCTCACCATATTCCCAAGTGGGTATAGGGGTTATAGTGCACATATTTATAGCATATATTTGTAAAAAAATTAATTCTCATATCAAAAAGTTACTCAAGGTAGTTTCTTCAACCTAATAGGTGCATGTTGCGGTGGTTAAAAATTGTTACTCCCTCCGTCCCTAATTATAAGCTAAAGTTGAGATTTATGTTTTGTCACTAAATATAAGCTAAAGTTGTAAAAGCTAATATTTCTTTCCATATTTATCCTTGCATTTATTGGTAGTGGAGCACTATTAATAGTATAATGATTAAAAAGTGTTATCTTAAATAGGGGTAGATATGGAAAATTGTACCTTTTTTTTTGAAAATCAATGCATCAATTAAGACTGTCTTAATAAACGTGATTTTTACAACTTTAGCTTATAATTAGGGACGGAGGGAGTATTTAAATTTGTAGGTTAAAAGTTCGATTCTTAAAAATACCCCACCCAATCAGACTACCATTCTAAACAAGCCTGGTACGAAGCGGACTGCAGAAAAATGTTGGCAATCAACATGAAGCTTCACGCACGATGCTCTTTCCTTACTCAGAAGAGAGGCCCAACACGGGCACTGTGGCAAGACATTCTTTTTAGTGGGGTTCGTCATGGTCCTCGAGTACAAGCCCGAGAGGACCAGTCAAATCAAGTTGTCGGGTCAGTTAGTGCGGTCGGCAAGGATAGGCAAATAGGTCAAAAACCGGTCTAGCAGCTACATGTTCCTCTTTTGTTTATGGTGAATCTTCCATTCTCGACGCCCATCCTATCTGTCTTCTTATTGGTTGACATGTCCTTATTTCCTTTATTGTTAGTGTACTAAGGGCGCACTCGTGGTAGAAGACAGGTGGATTTAGCTTCTTTCTAAGAGTCGGCTATATTAGGTAAATATTTAGTCTCCACCACACATGATCGTAATTTTGAGATTTGGAGTTGTAATGTATATAAAGTAGTTATTTGAATCTTTAGAAACCGCACTCTTAATAGATCTTTAGTCGTCACCACACTTAAGTCATGATTTTGCTAGAAATTTAGTATACATAGAAAAAAACAATAGTATCTTCCTAAATATTAATTTAGATATTTCTCGGTCTACTAAGTTACTTATATTCCAAATGAGCTAAAATGCTTTTAGAGGCAATATAGTACTTGTAAACGACACTTCAACACTCAAGGCATACCATAAAGTTTTTAAACTATAACAGAAATAGAGTACAAATAGCATATATTTATTTCTCGTTATAAAACAATATTTATCATGATTCGGAAATTGAAGTGGTCAAGTCATCAATTCAATTTTTTCAAACCGTTGTTGCACCGATAATAATTGAATAATATTTTTAATATTATTTACTATAATATCTAATATATTTATACAAGATATTAAAAATTCTGGACTAATTCAATTTCAAATTCTTATAAATTGTTCATCTTATATAATTTATATGATAAAAAATAAAAATAAAAAGTTAAAAATAAAATTTAAATACAAAAAAGATTAAATAACATGCTTCGTAGACTTGTCTGACTAGTTCTTGGTTGGTCGACCAGTCCGATTTTCAAAACATTGGCATCTATACCTATTATCTCATTGGCGTTCTCCGTTGGTATGGTTTTTAGGTGGGGATAGTATGTTTACGTAGACATAATCTTCTAATCATAGTTCAAAATGTGTGACTAACTTTGTAAAGTGGAATACTTAATTTAACCCTGGTCTTTTTTGCGTCTAATCGAACCTCAACTCATTAACAACTAGCAAACTTAGGTCTTATACCCTCAGGCCGGATCTTAATCCAGAACAAGAATTAACAGTAAAAATATTTTCAAAAACATAAAAGTCATGATTCAGGACAGTCAAATACTCCTACAATATCTATTAGAAACATCAAATAAAAAGTTTTAAGATATTTACTCCAACACCAAACAATGCATTAGGTTATTATTATAAGTAATTAATGTGTGTGCCAGTGCCACTGGTCTACTCTGACAGTCTCCTTTGGCCCATTGCATTACCACTTGGTAGGCCTGATTTATCTCATGGTCAATTTCCTTTCATTTTCTGGAGAGTTAGAATGTCGGATCAGGGGCTTGTTTGGTTGGTACTGGGCTCTGTTTTAACCTCTGCCTCATCATTATAATTAATTAAGAGCAAAACCATGGTTTAATTCTTTAATATCACTCAAGCATCTAAGCTCAGAGTTCGATCCTGGGCGGGGTATATGAAAAAAAAATTTGTCGACCTATGTACCTACTTAATGTGATTTCCGTGTCTTGAGAAAATTAATCTTATGAATGCTGGCTGAGATACCTAACAAAAAAAAAATTATCATTCATGCATTTTACACATTTTTATCCCCCTAACTAAGCTTTGTTGTTAAACAAAGAAAAGGTAGCAGCTACCACATCTTCGTGGCCCACTTTAATTTCTTGATTAACCAAACAAGATTAAGGACATTACAACCTAAACACCACATTTATTTGGTTTGAATTGAATACAAAATGGCACCAGCAAAAATTCTGACACGAAATAACCTATTGACAGTACCGACAGAAACAAAAATAGGAAAAGTAAATGATTTGGATTCCAGCACCTTGATTATCCCATAAGAAGAGTAAGATATGATGCATACACAAGAGTAATTGGGGGAATGTTGTGGCATATAAACAGAATGTTATGGTACAAAGGAGGATGGAAGAAATAGATGCCCCCTACATTGGATTAATGCATGTCCTTTAAATATATATGTATATGCAGTTAAACGTTACACATTAAGTCTAAGACTATAGAGGTAGGTAGAGTGGTACTAGATTGGTAAGTAATTAGGTAATAAGGGATGGGAGAATGAACAAAAGGCCAAACACCACGCGAGCTCCTTTATTATTTAAGACTATTCAGGACCACTTTAATTCATAGCTTTTGCTTTAAAATGGGGCATGTACAAACACAGCAGCATCAGCAGGAGCAATTGATTCCACAAATCAATTAACGAGCCACTGCATATTATCTCTTTTCATTCAATGCCTGTTGTAAGCATGGAGTACAGCCTGTTTGAAATATATATTCACATGTTTGAATCAAGTTCTTTTTCACAAGAATCAATTCTGCTACTCAAAAGCTACGCATGGTAACTTTTTTCACAAAGTGCGTGTTTGAAAAGTTTGAAAACCATGGTAATTATCTGCCCACCATAATTTTGGCTTCAATGTAGTTTTTTGTCCACTGTAATTTTAAATTTACCATGATTTTTGAACGAGTTTTCAAACATGCACAAAATTAGTTTTGAGTTTAGAATCAATTGTAGAAGAATTCACGAACATGTATGACCATCAAATGCAAGATTGAATTTTGAAATCTTGCTAACAGTGAATAGCAACACCATACCAGCTCCTCAATTTGTGTGTGTGTGTGTGGGGGTGGGGGGGGAGAAAAAACTTCTTGAACCTGGTTTGATGTGGTCAGGTGAAGTTTTATTCATGCTCTTCAGGTATTAGATCAATCCATGCTTCAGGTATAAAAAATGAACTCAAAATGCATGAATTTTATTACGAGTGTTGTACGATAATACTATTTACCCCACTAATAGGAAGCCAAAAATAAAACTCAGATGTTACACTTAGGCTTGGGACTATGGGCTGCCACTAAAATGTCTTCAGCTGGATACATGACTTACAGGCCACAATAAAATTAAGATCACATTTTATTTTGGACAATAGTCTAGATTTTATTAGAAAATATTACATAGACACCTATTCTGGGTGTAAATACCTATATTAGGAAGAAGAAATGAAGAAAAAGTGACGTAGATGTGCAATATAATATAATATGATGTAAAAGGACAGTAAAGATAGAAAAATAGTGTATATCGGACGCTGTTATCGTTTATCCATGAAAAATGGGATTGGATTATATTTACATTATTACAGCAGAAAAAAAAAAGCAAGGATAGATCTCCTCTCACCCAACAAAAAGAGGTTTTAAGACATGGTGATGGGAAAATCACCATTAGTTCATTCAAAAGAATGATTTAATATGTTGATCAAAATTTAAAAAATGTTAGTTAAAATGTGAGACACTGCCAGCAGGCAAGTGAACTTGCCAGAATTCGGACTTGTGTCTACACCCTTATGGAGATTGATCTAACTCGTCTACCACTAGATCAACACTTTGTTGGCGACCATGTCCATAAGTCCATTCAATGCAATAATAAAATTTCAAATTTAAAAATATAAATTGCAAACTGCACTTTAAAATCATGAAACTATAAAGCATTTTTTTTGGGACAAGAAACTATAAAGCATTTAAAAATATAAATTGCAAACTGCACATTAAAGTCATGAAAATATAAAGCTGCTTATCAAAAAAAAAATGAAAATATAAAGCATTTAAAAATGGATAATATCATTTCAGAAAGAAAAAAAAAATTGGTCAGCTCGCCGGAGATAAGTAGGAGCTAGCTCTTCAAACTAACCTGCTAGAAACAAATTCTACTAGTCTGTTTAGCATGGTAAATAACCAACTCATTCTGAAGCTGGCTGAAAAGATATTATTCCCGCCTGTTGAGAGGGAAGCCCATAAAATGGCATGCATGTGCTTTCACTAAAATTTTGTGCCATCATGCCATGTTACAAGGCATGTGATATCATTGTCCATGCCTTAATTTGATCCTCTTTGACTTCATGTCCTCTTAGCTTCACTGCCATGCATGTGATCCAGTTAGACATCTACATACCAGTCTCAACCTCTTGAACTTTCAAGGCCATTCTCCTGAATGCCTAGAAAGTACTGATCAGTGATCCTGTTCTACACCTTTTATTTCACCAATCCATTTACATTAAACAAAAAATGCTAATCAATATAAGAACATTAGACTTAAACAAAAAATAAAAAAGGAGGATCCTGTTTTGGACTACTGTTTCTCCCTCAATAAATAAAAGCAACATAATAATATTCTACATAATTTGCTGAGATTTGATGGAACCAACATAGAACCTCTAACAGCCTCCTAAATGGCTCCTCTCATCTCCAGGACCTTTTTGTGACAGTTTGAGTGCACTGCTGGTACAAAAGTTGGGCTAGCTGCAGGCCGGTATTCAGGGAAGAGGCGGCCCGACCGGTACCGAACACCGCAAGCATTGCATAGCGTCTTGGGACCCATAGGTCCTTCTCTCCATTGTGGGGTCTTTGTCACCTCACAATGCATGCATTTTCTGGGGACAGCTGAACCCTGTGATGAGAATCTCTTCATCTCGGCATCATCCGAAAGCATGAAGAGATCCTTTTTCCTCTGTTTCTTTGCCTTGTTAAGTAGTTTCTCAGCATCGCCTGTTTCTAAATCTGATTCAGAGGCAGGTGTGCTTTGATGCTTTCGCAAAGCTGGTGAATTAAGGATGAAAGGAACTGAGAATAGAGAACTGCAGCTTGAAGGACGCAGACGTTTACTTCGAGCACGCTTCGCTGGGATGACAGGAAGATCAAAGTTGGAGTTCTCAACTGAGGAGGAACTACTGCTTTCAAAAACAGAAACTGGACTGTAGGTTCGCAACCGATGCAGGTCTTTTCCATTGAAAGCAACGTTCTGTTTCGGAATGGTTTTTCCATATGTTGGTCCACTAGTCTTTCGAGGTTGTTTTATTGGGGAAATCCCAGTACACTGAAAGCCAAATGATCATCAAAACCAATAATAAAAAAGGATAAATAATAATCAATGCAACAACAGTGGATACCCGTATTTGAATTAATAAGTGAAAGAGGAATCTAGGTAATTGCTGCTGTGCTAAAATACATAATCATAAAGTAGTTATCAATTATCAGATGCTGTCAAGTCAAATCATTCTATCAGGGATCAAAGAACCTTAGCTACTCAAAACAACCTGCATCCTTTTGCAATTTCAGTTTGCGACACTGCACACATAGTCTTGTCTCTTAAGGAAGTTGTCTATAGACATTGTAAACTTAAATCATTTTCTTTTTCATTAAAACCCACGATCTACACTCAGCCCCAGCCTAGTTGTTTCAGTCACCTTACCAGAGACAGGAAGTTTCCTCAATTTAATTCTGCAAGTCTGCAACCCATTATTCACTAAATACCAGCACATAAAACACCAACTCATCACTCATCCACTTCTTAAGTAACCAAGAATGCAAATTTTACATCTTTCTATGCATGCATGCCATCTATTCATCATACATAATAACTAAGCATATATAAATCCCAAGTACTTTCCAAATATTGTTACCAAAACTTGCTCACTTTATGAGAGCAACATCGATAAATATTAAAGGCATGAGTAGTTGAGTACCAAGGTGTGGTTTAGACATCAAAAGCTTACATGAGTCAACTAATATATTTCAGACTATGAATACTCAATACAGCTTCCAATTGAATATATAGAAGTTCATGCTATTAGATCTCTTTTTAAAACTTAAAACACACATTTCATTGAAAAAAAATTGATATGTAAAGACAATATTAAATTTTAGAACCGAACAATTATGATTGATAAATCTAGACTAAACCATTAGATAACTAAAAATAAACCAGATGACTCATTTCCCACCGACTTTCTTTCTTTCTTTCTTTCCCATTGTTTCTTTTTCTGTCGTCTTTCTTTCCATATTTCTTTCTTTCTCTTTCATTTTTCTTTCCACCTTCTGATGTCATCCAAAAACATGCAACAGAAGGAGTTTAAGCAACCTGAATGGGAGAGGAAATGGATTACCACCAGTTTCCTACCTTCGTCCTCCCTTTGTTGTGCAAGTGCAACCCTCGATAAATTCCAACTTTAGGTGCATAAAGGCTAAGCACTACAGACAGTATGACAGCACCATCTCCAGGATTTTTTGGGTTGGTAGAAGATGAAAAGAAGAAACTTCTCTTACAAATTTGTTATCTATAATACATTTCCTATGAAGTCCAGTTATTTTCATGGATGAGTAAATGACATCAGCAGCATGCTTTCAAGGGAATTCAGAGTACTGCCATGAAAGTCATCATTGCTAATTTTCCCACTCTTTACTTGTGGAAACAACTCAATAGTATATATCAAGAATGGGACATGCAA